>NC_136826.1:1220054-1371940 GCF_951394365.1 Tetrao urogallus
AAACTATTTCAGATGTAGATCCCTTCCAGTCAGATCCCAGAGCCCAGAGCTGGCCAGCTGGGAGCTTCCAAGCTTGGTGAACTTTTCCTTAGTATTTTTCTGGCTTATATGCTCCCACATTTGGGCTGATACCAGCAGTAGACGTGTCTCTATTGTGGTTCAAGCAATATTTACAGCCTAAGAGGTAGCAGGGAGTATCAAGAAGAAAACGCATGCACACGTAATTCCATACACCCTCACACATACACACACGCACATAGGCTGAACCCACGGCAGTTCTGGCCAAAGGATGAAGACTTGATGAGGAGCAGCTGAGAGAACTGGGATTATTTAGTCTGAAGCAGAGGAGGCTCAGGGAAGTTCTTATCGCTCTCCACAGCTCCCTGAAGGGAGGTTGTGGCGAAGTGGGAGTCAGCCTCTGTTTCCACGTAACAGTGATAGAACTGGAGGTGATGGCCTCAAGTTGCGCCAGGGGAGATTCTGGTTGAAAAATTTCTTCTCCCTATGAGTGGTCAGGCACTGGAATGGGCTGACTGGGGAGTAGTGGAGTCACCAGCCCTGGAGGTGTTCGAGAACCATTTAGGTGTTCTACTGAGGGACGTGGTTTAGTGGGAAATGGTGGTAGATGGACAGTGAAATTGGATGATCTCGGAGATCTTTTCCAACCTTGCTGATTCTGTGATTCTGTGATGGCATGACAGTGCTGCACACCACATAACTACCAGCTCCCCAGCCCACACTGCCATCTCACATAGAAAAATTCCCATCATTTTAAACAGAATTGTTCAAAGAATGCTTAAGTAAGAAGTAAAGCCTGGAAAAGACTGTTGCGAGGGCCTCTTGGTATCCATATCCTCCACTCTTTGCTCTGCCCACACCCACTGCAGAGTCATTTTGGATGTCCAAATTTTAGATATTTAGACATTTAGATATTTACCAAAGCAAAACACTGAAGAACCCCCCCCCCCACCTTTTTCCCTGTCCTCTTCTCCCTTCCCTCCCTGCTCTGACTTGGCCACTGCTTCAGATGCACTGTGACTGGACAGACTTTCTTCTGCCTTCTCCAGCTGTGCAGCTTGAGGAGGCACTCACTGCCCCTGAACACAGTGGAGCTGATCGGGTCACAGCCCAGCACCAGCTCAGCCCCAGGCAGCACTCCCTGTGCCCGCAGTGCAGAGCTGTCATGTAGGAGAAGAGGAACACAGTGATTTCTGCAACTGTCTTTCAGCAAAACCTCCCCAGAGCTGCATACAGATGCCTATGGTTAACCCAAATGTTTGCTTCTGTTTCAGTGACTTATAACACAGAGTCAAGCTCTAGGCTGAAGCTGAGCCTCTAAGATTAATACCCAAAGTAAAAAATCAGAATCATTCCTGCCACGGTTCTCCTCCAACAACAGTGTTCTGAAACAATTTGCAGGGGGCAGTGTTGTTTTGGGGTTGGTGGGGTTTTTCGTTTGTTTGTTTTAGTTTGGTTTTGGTGGAAATAAGGTTTCAGAGTCAGATTTTAAACAGCCTTTATTTTTAATATTAGTTTATCAAAAATGGAAAAATGGCATCAAAGAAAGCATACTTGTTTCTTTAGGTGTAAATCAAAGTACGAAGCTAAAGAAACAGAAAAACAATACATAAACCTAATGTGGTTTGAAAACAGATAAATGGTACAAATACCAGATCTGATAATGCCAGCAGGAGAATATTACCAAGACAGCTGCTAGTACACCTTCCAGGTTAAGCATCGCAGAAAGATTACTGTAACAACAACACAACCAAGTGATTAACTCCCTAGAAAAAAAAAAATGAGAAAGGTGCAGACCTTTTTTGATCACTTCTCTGGTTCACAGAAACACATTTCAGCTGGATTTTTGCTTTAAATGAACAATTGAGATTTGAAACTTTTCAACTACCCCCCACAAATCACAGCCCAGAAAGCTCCCCAGCCCACTTGCTGTTACTTATCCCTGCTGGCAAAGGAAAGGCAACTGTGGGCTTCTGAAAGGCACAGATTTGCAGGGTCTGGGGCATGAGCTGGCGGGAGGATCAGGCTCCTAGTGTCTGTAATTGGAAAGGACATGAGGTAATGAAGTAATTTCCCCATCCCTGTTCCCCATGTTTATCAGAGGCTTGTCTGCAGTGGAGGAAGGGTGAGAGGGTAATCTGAGCCTCCACAGAAAACCTGCTTTTTCTCCAAAGTTATTTGGATTTCCATGAGCACTGGCAGAACTTTGGAAGGAGTCCAGGAGAGTGAAGGAATTTGGCTGTTCTGAAAATATCATACAGGAGCTTTAAAAATTGAACTGATTTATGCCCTGTAATGTTTTCAATACTGTATAAATTAAGTTTGAGTTCCTAGACTGGATTTTAAGAAGAAATTTTATACGTTATGAGCCATGAAAGAACTGGAGAAAAAAATCTTATTGTCTGATAATTCCACCTCTCCCATAAGAAGTGCTAGACTTTGCATATATAATGTATTTAAAGGAATAATATGGAAAATGCATTACTTTGTAGCATCAAAGGATGTTCCAGAATACCTTGAGGCCCTGACAGCTATTTGGCATTTCCTAATATCTTACAGCACTGTGAAATAGATTAGCGATAAGAACTTTCAGTGTTCTGTTCTTCACTGACCAGCTGTAAAGCTGGATGGTAGGCTTCGAAAGTACGACAGCTAGGAAGTGTAACCTCATTGCAGAGAGAAAATTGTCTCCTACAAAGCACTGCTTAAAGCTACCTTTGTTATTTCATGCACAGATGGCTATGCCCAGCCTTGCTCCCTTCATGCACACACCAGCCACAGCCCAACACTCTCGGCAGTGGCTTCCATGGCACAGTCTCAGGAAGTCCTCTAGTGTCCGTAAGCAGCCACGTGCTTTCTGAGGCTTTATGATAAACTGAGAAGGTTTTCAAAAGAACCACAATTTACACTTGTAACAAACATAAATACATTTATCCATGGTGCCTTGTCTTCAGTCAGAGGCAGATACAGCTGTCAGTAGCGACATACATTTTCCTCTTTTAATCATACATGGACACAGCCTCAGCTGGTGATGTAAAGGTTGAGTCACAGCCGAGCCCTGGTTTGATTAATCACCAGCCTCCTCTGAGGTTTAATGCTTGTTTCGGGTTCAGAGGTCAGCACATACAAAGACCGTTCCCCAGCCAAGAGCAGCAGAACAGCACTGGCAGCAAGCTGCCCCTGAGGCTGTGGCCTGAGGAGGAGCATCAGGAGGTGGCCAGCAGGTAGCTGCCGTACAGAGACATGAAGAACAGAAGTTTAGGAGTATATAACTTTCTTCAGGAGCTTGACCTTAAAATCAGGATGTCAGCAGAAACTGACAGAGTGATCGGGGAAGTGAAAAGATAAAATTAAGGCTGTGCTGGCCACCAAACTGCTCTCTGAGAATCTAGGAGAGCAATGCAGATGGAGAGCAGCTCAGTGGGCAGACTGGAAATAGAGCTATTGCAGGAACTGCTTTGTGAGGAGACACAGAACTTCCACACATGGGTGCATAGCGGGGCTGTGGCTGGGGTTTGGTACAGAGCAGGAGGGCACAGAATCTGTTGTTTCTAACTGTTGCACACCTATTGTTCTCTGATCCCTAAATCTTGAGTTACCTTTTCAAAAAAGAGCTCCACATTTTCTGAGAGCATTATTCAGCCCGTGACTGCTTGGAACCAGCGTTACCACCCATCACCTGTTTGTGTGCAAGCACCCATATCCACAGCTTTCCATGTTCAAATGAGATGCCTATGACTCCTCAACTTTGGTAGAAATGATTATGCATGGGTAAATTCAAACAAAAAAAGAAAAGAAAAATGAAAACATTACTGTCTTCCAGAGGGTTGTTTCTCCATATATATGCTTTGTGCCATCTACCAATATACAGTCCTCTGATTCAATACCTTTCTTTTCTACCATGACATTGATGTCTTCACCCCATTTCATACTGCTGGGACAGGCAACAACCCCAACCTTCCATCAAGCCTTTGTAATAGGAATGCATCTTCCTCTTTTTATTTCCTTTTAATTTATGCAGCATTTCCCTTTTTCCATCCCCAAAATCCCAGCATGCCTAAGTCATGAACAACAGCCAACACCATACCAATACTACCTTCCACACTTATGAAAGTGGAGCAGGAATAAATCCAAAGCTGTTCTTTGTTCTGTAGAGAAATCTAGAAATTTAACCCAATGGGAATGCAACAGGCATTTCCAGTGACCTCCAGCAGAGTGGAGAAAGTTCCAGATTTTAGTTATATTTTCCACTGTGAGGTGGTTTTGTTTTGTTGAGTGTTTTTTTCTTTTTTGCTACGGGATTCTGCGGGCCTTAAAGAAGCGTCCCTGCATCTGAGCACACAGAAGTCTTGGGATATTGCTTAAAAAAAGTACACCAAGAGGAAATTGTGCAATCAATTCCATGAGAATGCCTCCCTCAGCAATAAACACTGCCTGTGCCAAATAAATGGGTGATGTGCGTCATAAATTTCCTTTTCCTGTCAGAGCAGCCACAAGAAATGGATGAAGTTATGCACATTTGTATAAAAATAAAAACGCGTTATTTGCTCTGCAGAGCGCTGCCGACACCGCAGAGCACCGCTCAGCTGAAGGCACAGCCCTCACACACAAAGGAAAGCACATTTAGTTTCTCTCACAGCCACATTACACCAGTTCCAGCCTTGCTCGTCACAAATGAGGAAGGAATGCCCTTCATTTTTACATTCAGCTTAAGCCTCTATCAAAGACATGTTGTTTTTAAAGGGGAGGTCTTTACCACTTGCTGGAACTCAGACCCAGAACACAGTTGTGGCTGCACAGCCCAAGCCTGACAGCTCAAACCACAAGCTGCCAGCCTGGAAAGTGAGGATCTTTTATGCTTCCCTCTAGGCAGTATTTTTCCCTCTGAATGCACTTACAGAGTGAGAAACTTGCTTGCACTGATATCAAAAGAGTACAACCCATCACCATCACACACCAAGTTCAGCCCCTCATCTGGCATAGATAAGCACTTCTATGTCTCCCACAGTGCCAACCCCAGCTGAGAATTCGGATTGTGGTAACAACAAAATTTTGGACTCTTTTATTCTAAGCTATTCTTTCTTTTGCCCCATTCTTCTATCCCCTATCTGCAGAGAAATGTTACTCCCTGCCACCACCTGACCTCAAACACCTTCGTGTCTTTGTACAGCTCCAGAGACCAGCCTTGCCCAGGTGCACAGTGGCACAAAATAGCATCACCTTGCTCCTGTCCCTCAAGAAGCAGCTCATCTTCAACAGCTGCTTCCATAGGATTCCTGCCTCAGCTGGGAAAAAGAGGGAGCTGAAATCACTGATATATCAGAAATACAATTCAGGCAGATGGCCTTATTTTTCCTCCTTAGACTGATCTCATTTTCTAGAGTATTATTCTTTCTCCTCCTAGGTCAAACAGCATCTGTTGAACAAAAAAGAAAGCAAGCTAATTTACATTATCAAGTCCACAACTTTCCATTTGTATTTTGCCTTCCCAGGAATTACCCTGCTCTGCCCTCTGATCCTTAGTGAATTACAGAGTCCATAGACAGATCTTAGCAAGACTTCAGCATCCCTAATTGCTACGCAGGCCTTTATTTGATAAAACACCTCTGCTCTGGAGCAGGATTTGGAAGCCGAATCACAACACCCAGAGAGGAGGGCAGTCGTGCAACTCTGGGTGCAGCACCCTGCTCCCACCTCCCACATTGGGTAGCACTGACAACACATGCTGCTGCTGCTGCTGCTGCCTGAGGTCTGCTACGGCCACAGGAGTCACTGAAGGTTGCCTTTAGCAGCCATCATAGACACAGCTGTAATCTGTCAAAAACTACACAGAGATGTAATTTCAGCAACTGTAAACTGTCATAACACTGTAATGTGCTGCCGGCCACACCAGCGGGGCACCCAGACCCAGACTCATTGCAGAGAGGGCACTCTGTCCCATTAGAACTCAACAAACAGTGACCAAATCCCAGTCAGGAATTAAAAATCAAGTTCCTACATCCAAACCTGATTTAGTCCAGCAAGAGCAAAGCTCACAGAGGGCTCTGCAGTTCTGGCTATGGCTTTCGAACCTGAGGACCGCTGCCTGAGCACAACACCTTTGTTCTGCTCCACAGAAATAGAACTTGCAGAAAAATGAAATAAAAGATCCCAGCCCTTTGAGGCACAAGATTAAATCAATAGCTGTACATTCATTTGATCCCATTTCATACACTGAAATGCCAGGCTCTCCCCTTCCCCGTCAAAAGCAGCAATGAGTTACAGCAAGTGGAGGGAAAGAGAAAGATAGCACTGGTTGCCCAGACGCGTTCCTCAAAAGCAAAGATATCATTCCCATGTTGGTCACTTCCAAGAGCAACTGGTTCAGCTGTCAGAGGACAGATGCACACAGGGGTCAAGGAAGAAAAGTCTTCTCTCACCAGCAAGGACATGAGTACCTCAGAAAGATAAAGATGTCTCTGATGAATCCCTGCTGTTTTCACTATGACTTACACCTGATCTTTGGTGCTTGCTTTCCTCCTCTACTGCAACTTCTGCTTTTCAACTGATGATGAGGACTAAAGCTGTAGTAGTTTCCACTACATTTTTCACTTATTAATAAATAAATAATCTTGACTTTTCCATGAGATTTACTCAAAGATAATGACAATTTACAAACATGAAAATCTTTGTTGGTAAAGAAAGGTAAAGAAAAAAAAAGCTATCTCCATGCATTCACATTTGTTCTTTTAGGTGAGTAAGCTAGTATGCTGTTATTTGACTTAACTGCTAGGATATGATGGATTTCTGCAATAGACATTCTCTGCCTGAACATGGTATGAAGAGCCCTCGTGAGCAGAAAAGACACAAGGTGATCAACCACATGCAGAACTGATTCTCATTCTGATCCAAAATGTCAGTATATTCTAAGCAGCAGTAAAACCTTTATTGCTGATCACAAGAGCAGTAACTTTGTCAGCACACAGCTGGCCAGAAGAACATCTTCCCTGATTGTTTAGATTTTCTGCTGAGGATGCAATCTTAGAGGAACACAGGGACAATGCTCTGAGCCCCCCTCCTTCCAGATGCAGCTCAGGTAGGAGCACACTGAGTGGCTCATCTTCACTTTCAGAGACAATGTGAAGGACATCCCTGCAGAAGAAAAATGGCAGAAGTTGTTCCCCACAACTTCATGGCGTTGCAGGGCCAGACTAAGATTCATCCTGTGGGCGAGGATGTGACAAGCACGCCACCTCACTGCGCTGCAGGTGTCTAAGTGAGAGAATGGGCATGGCTCCAGCGCTGCTGCCAGATCCACCTGCTGGATTATACTGAGACAGGTAAAGTCTTGCAGGCCTTCAGTCAAGATACAACCCGAAGGCCAAATATCGAGACGAATGAAAGTATTCCAACACTATCGCTTTCACCTGGATCCTCCTGTTCAAACTCACAGGGGAACAGGCACTTTGCTGCAGCTGGAATCAAGCAGAGCATCCCATCTTTGGCCATTACCGATTCACACCACCATCATCTAGGCAACAGAGCTCCAGAAAATGCATGGACGTCCAGATGCTGTCACACCCAAATTCACCCCCTGCTAAGGCGCCCCAAAAATCTCAGGGATGTTTTGGAGGGAGGCTGTAGATTTGCAACTAAAGTCAAAACCATCGTGCTCCAGGTCTAGAAAAAAGAAATAGCTGAGAATTGTGAAAGAGATTTTGTACAATGGATTGAATAGTTGATGGTTCCAGTCTAGTCAGAGAGCCTCACAAGAAGGGCCTGACTTTGCAGCTTTAAGTATTTATGTTCCCAAACAGTACTAGGGTACAGTGAATCATGTCACAGCTTTTATGGTTAACTGAACATTTCTTTTCAATCTCCGAAGAGCTTGGGGTTTGTCTGAATTGTGAATGATGGCTCATGTCCAGTTCTGTGTGCATACTCCTCTAGTGACAGAGTTCACACACTGAGCCTCAGTCAAGAATCCACACATAGTCTGAATATTGCTGGCACCCACAGCATGTAATTAAGATCATATGAAACAGCATTTCTTTCTCTTGCCCAGCTATATCCAACAAAAGGGCCAAATGACCCTCCTTGCTCTGAAAATTTTAAAGTTGTATCTTATCACTTGGCTTTCATGTACATGCCTTCATTTCCAGCTATATTTTCTATGTAAGCATTTTTTTACACGTTCTGCAACAATCATGGTACTTCCTGTCATGGTCATTTCCACACGATAGCAAGGCAATGCTTTCAAAAGCAGCAAAGAGTTAAAAGCACAAGTTCCCAGTCAAAACGTCACCTAGGATGAGATGTTCCATGAGCAGGGAAGATGGAAGAGCAGCACAACATGGATATAACCTCAGTGATGCCAAGAGAGTATCTTGGCAAGTCACTCTAAAGATCTGAATTTAAAGAGATAAAAGACTGGCTTGGCAAGTTGAAATAGCAAGGATAATTCCACAGCTTTTACAGCAGTAGCCAATTCTTCCCCAATTAATTTAAGTGGCAAGAATAAGAAGAACTACTTTTCCTTATTAGACAGATATTTTGTCCTCTTGTGCATCAACCTGTTGATTGTTTTATCAGAGGAAAAAAGCACTGTTTCAGAGAAATTTTTATTGCAGTCTTTTAAGCTGCTGTGCTCACTGTGACTTATGACCAACACCTCAAGGTCTTTACAAACCTTAAAGGCTCAGTATTCCTCCAGTGGTCAGGTCTGGTTAAAAGAGAGGAGCAGCAGAAATGGATATTATGACAGTGTGTCGAGTGTGTTTCTTACCTGGCACAACTGCACTGTGTTGACTGCCTCTGGGCACTGATTGACAAGCTTACCGTAATCCTAAGGAAAGCAAAAATAAGATTGTCTGTTGTACTGCTCAAATGAAATCAGCTGTTCTCTATAGCAGGGTAAATTCTGAGCAACTTGCTGAACTTGCTCTGTGTTTACATCAGTGAAAACAAGGGAAGATTTTTGGTACAGAATTTTTATTAGAAACTGCTGTACAATTGTTAACTCTTCTGAGCACAGAGGAAAGCCACATGTGAGAGTTTTGATGGTCAGTTTGTGTATTTTCCACACCCTGCCTTCAGTTTGATTGTTGAGTTTCTCCACTTCTACAACAACTACATTGATTTCTTTTCATCCACATCTATGCGCAAAAAAGTATTGTTCATCCTCCTGCGTAGTGCATGAAACTTGTACTACTTCAAGTACCAGAGCTGGGGCTCCTTCAATATTCAGAACCTTGAGTGATGAGTGATGAGTGATGAGAAATCATCTTGTTCCTCAGGTAGGGGTGGAGGAGGAGCACTGTATTAAGGAAAGACAAAGCAACCCAGCTTGGTAGTAGGAGAGAGGGAATGAAAAGGGAAAAATGGGAAGAGAAAAGAAAGGTGGAGGGAAGAAAGCATGAGAAAGGCAGAGAAATACTTTGGAGAGAGATGTCACTGACTTCAAAATTCCTAACCTCTGGTAGATTGTAAAGGGAAAGTCTTTGTGCTCCTCAGACTTCCTCTTCAGATGATGAATGGATGGGGTGGGCAGAAACCTGCCGGGGACAGACCCAGTGCTCCTGCCTTTGTTCAAATGCAGGCGTCTGCAGGGCTGTTCTTTGCTGCCTCACACTACAGCACACTGTGGCACAGCAGCCAACACTGCTGACAATACTCCAGGTGAGATCTAATGCCTTTTGCAGTAACAGACATATGGCCTTTTTTGTTTTGTACCCTGTCCCTCTACTAAAGCTGCTCCGCCTCTCGGTTGCCCTTTTACTACAGCTGTGATCTAGGCAGACACTTAAAATGTCTTTTCCAAAAGAATCCTACCCCCACAAATCCCTCTCTTAATCCCTCTGCTGAATGCTTGCTCTGTTTAGCAGGCATTCCCTGCTCTGATTCCCTGCTTGCAGATTAACTGTTTTATTCTTGTTGCATTGAACTCCACTTTGCCATTTGTCAACATTGCCGCTGAAGAGATCTTAGCCCAGGTGAATCTGGTCAAGCTATGCTTGGTTCTAGGGGACCTTAGCTGGAGTAACTTCTCAGACATCAACACCTTCTCCTTTACACTGTGCTGCAATGGGGCAGGCTCACTTTTTTCAAAGACTAAGTAATAAATACTCTCACTTCTCTGAAACATGCGACAGCACAGCGATGTCATGGCCAAGGGACACCACTGCCTGCAGTCTTGTGCCAAGAACTGCTTCCACCCCACACAAATACGGAAAAGCTCCTGGCTGGGCAGTCAGAAGGGGTCGTAGCTAGGATGCCTTGCTGCTGATGATGCCAAATCTGGGCTGCCTTAGTGCCTGAGCATGATGGGGCACCTTTGTCTTCTCTCAATCATGCATTACAGAGGTCCCGAAACAGTTCCAAGAACAGCCTTCTGCCAGCTTGAAAAGTTTTTATCTGTGCTTATGGTCTCATGCCTGCCCTTGAGCTGGTTTTGATCCAACAGCCCCTATTACCTCCTCTTCCTTTACCTTTTGCCTTAGCTATTAATCTCTGATGTGGAACTTTGTGAAACGCTCTTTGAAACTCTAAGCGCACTGCTGAATTTCCCTTATCTAGCCTGGCAGTAATATCTTCAAAGAGCTCCAGGAGGTTAGTTAAGTATGACCTCCTCTAGCTTCAAGCTCAGCTTCCCAGCAAGCCCTTCACTTCATTGCTAGAGATGAGAGAAAGAGGACAGGGAACTCTGGGACAAAGAGGCACATCACAGTTACAATAACATCAGCAGCAGACACAGCATTGATCCCTCTGCCCAGCACATCTTTAAATTACACTGGTGACACCACACTCTCTGGCTGTGCCTTCTGTTTCTCAAGGGCCCAATGCAAATCCTGTCTTGCAGGCAAGCTGCCACTACCCTCACCAGGGTTTTCTGAAATAAAGCTGAGGACCCAAACCATTTGTCACACGTCCTTGGATAACCCTCCTCCTCAACAGACCCCATTAATGGCTGCCCAGCATCCATGGAGCCATTCTGGACTTAATGTTACAGCAAAATTTTTTCACAGTGGATGTAGCCAAACACTGAAACAAGCCTCACAAGAGAGGAATTTCCATGCCTGAAACCCAGCTGGTCCAAGTGAGCAGCACTCAAACTTATCCCTGCTTTAAGCAGGAGTGTAGACAACTTGATAATATACCTCCACAGTATGTTAGGATAAGGCTTATTCATGGCTTTTTTTTCTTCCCTTTGGACCCAGCCCCATCCTCCAGATCGTATTTGGCAAGTGTGGGAGTCTGAATGTAACTGCTACCTTCCAGAATCTCAGCTGGGAGCATGCACAACTCTGTTAGTTCCCTCCCTTCTGTGATCAGCACAAGCAGCATTTAAAGCCTCTTTCTACAAGTGAGTCCACATTTTAATTCCACCTCCACTTGCAACATGCAGATTTTCCCCTTCCACGTGCTTTCTGTTCCCTCACAGAGCACCTTGCTGTGTTTCCATTCTCACATCATCTCTTGCTGGTTTCTCATTTACATCACAATACTGGAGTTGCTGTTTACACTGAGCTGCACAAATGCTGCACAATGTTTTAGGTCTGACTGTGGTGTGATCATTAACATCACACCATAGGCTCCAGGGAGTTTCATGACTGGATTCAGATCCATCTGCCCTGTGTTCCCAACAGGAGTTCCCCCTGCAGGCCTGCATATTTTGGCAAGAAACAATTCACTACATGTCAGGCAGGGTGTGTTACCTTAAATGATGATCCATTATAAGAATGTGCCTGTTGTTTTGTATTTTATCTCCTTAATGAGTGGCCTCTTCAGAAGTTGTGGTGCAATCTGTGCTTCACCAGAATAAAACCACCACGTACCACTGGTGAGATGAACACCCTTAGCATTCTGGATTTGTAGATAAACTGCCTCCAAAAAGGATAAAAGAAGGGCACAGAGTTCATTATTTACAGATGATACCAGGTTAGTAGATTTCAGTGCATTCTCTTATAGATTTACATCTCAAAAAAGCATGTAATATTTCTGCCACCAGCATCTGCATAGCCTGTCTGGAAAATAAAATAAAGGCACACTCTGCTCTGTGTGTTACTGTGGGGAAAGGCACAAAGCAAGCATTTCCAATGTGCCAACAGCAAACCGGCACAGGGCAAGGGGACAGTGAGCAGCTACTTCTCTAAGGAGCAAACTTCTACTTGGCAATCCAGGTGGAAACAAGAGCTACAAAGAAAAAAAAAATGTATTTTCCTCGTAGGAGGTGCTGCAGATCTTCTGTCACTTTGAGGGCCAGTTTCAGCAGGAGGCAGACCAGCCTTTAATTCTCCTCAGATGTTTTTACACCTTGGGCTTACTGTGCCTGCCCTTGAACTCCTTTACACTGTGTCCATCCGCCATTTGTTTAAGTACTCTAAATCAAATCCTATAAGATGAGATTTTTAGGAACACATGCAGATGGACAAAAAATAGCAGCTTTTTACCTTCAAGTATGAGAACAGAACCTAGCTTACTGTCTACCTCCCACTCTTCTATGTCCACAGATGAAAGACACCTTAATCTGCACTGGTGGGAAATGTCTCTCCATCTTTAAGGACAGTAAGTCACTCCTGATGCTTTGCACAGAGGAGGTTCAAAGTTGCAGCCTAAAAGTGGCTGTGTTCTCTGAAGAAGAGAAGGAAGGAAGGAAGGAAGGAAGGAAGGAAGGAAGGAAGGAAGGAAGGAAGGAAGGAAGGAAGGAAGGAAGGAAGGAAGGAAGGAAGGAAGGAAGGAAGGAAGGAAGGAAGGAAGGAAGGAAGGAAGGAAGGAAGGAAGGAAGGAAGGAAGGAAGGAAGGAAGGAAGGAAGGAAGGAAGGAAGGAAGGAAGGAAGGAAGGAAGGAAGGAAGGAAGGAAGGAAGGAAGGAAGGGAGGGAGGGAGGGAGGGAGAGAGGGAGGGAGAGAGAGAGAGAAAGAAAGAGAGAAAGAGAGAAAGAAAGAGAGAGAGAGAAAGAATGAGAGAAAGAGAGAAAGATAAAGAGAGAAAGAAAGAGAGAAAGAGAGAAAGAAAGAGAGAAAGAAAGAGAAAAAGAAAGAGAGAAAGAAAGAAAGAAAGAAAGAAAGAAAGAAAGAAAGAAAGAAAGAAAGAAAGAAAGAAAGAAAGAAAGAAAGAAAGAAAGAAAGAAAGAATAAAGAAATTGCTAGCAGAAAATTAAGTATTACAGAGCTTGTCCTAAACAACAGCAATTTCTGTCACTTCTCAGAAGTTGCAGTACGTACACAGGCAAACAGTAGAGCCCTCAGGAGACATGCACAACACAAACAGGGCCCCCAGGCTGGCTGTTGGCTCTGTCCTTTCATCTCTAAGGCACAGCTCAGGCTGACCTTTAATGGGGAAATGGAAAAAAGGGAGGCGGCTGCTACTGAGTTGCACAGAGGAGAAAAAAATAAAGTGTGAGTTATTATGGGGAAGAAAGGAAAACATTTAGAAAATCCTAGGAGGAAGAATATTTTAAGAATGCTTCTGGATGGGGCAGACGCACTAGGAGCACAGATTCTGCAGAAGTGGCTGCTGCACTGTGGGTTTGTTGCTGAGTATCCTTAGGCTTTCTCGGGGTAGATACCCAAAGTCTGAGATTTCACAATCTGCATGAACTTTTGAAAATCTTGATTTCTTACATGTTCCTGCACTGCTCCAACAACTGTGAACCCTTGAACTTCCTCAGCACTAAGTGTTGCTACAAGACAGGTGTCTTTCTGGGGCAAATATGGAAGACTAAGACCCCACACAGTTTGGCAGGGAATCATAGAATCCTAAATCATAGGCTGGTTTGGGGTGGAAGTGACCTCAAAGCCCACCCAGCCCCACTCCTGCCAAAGGCTGCTGCCAGCTCAGCTCATCCAGGGCCCCCCCAGCCCAGCCTTGGGCACCTCCAGGGATGGATGGGCACCCACAGCAGTGCCAGGACATCACAACCTTCCTCTGAGTGAAGAATTTCTAATATCTAACCTAAATTTCCCCTTTTACTTTAAAAACATTCCCTGTAGTCCTAATACCATCCGCCCATGTGAAAAGTTTCTCCTGTTTATAAGCTCCCATTAAGTACTGGAGGGTACACAACAAGGTCTCCCTGGACTCTCAAGGCTGAACAAGTCCAGCTCCCTCAATCTCTCTTTATAGGAGAGGTGCTCCAGCCCTCTTAGCATCTTCATGGCCCTCTTCTGAACCTGCCCCAACAGCCCCAATGGGAAACTCCATGTACTCAAGCCAACTTAAAACAGGCTGTGGTGCAGCCAGCAACAAGTGTGATAGCACATTGTCCAGCATGGGTTGGACAATGATCATTGCCAATTTAGTCTCTTTCTCAGGTGAGTTTTCAAAGAGTGGCAGTCTCTGTCTATTTTTCACTACAACACCCCCCATACTTTGGATAGGGAACCTGTAGGTAGTTCAGCTACTCTTGTATGTACTCATGTCTGTGGGAGGAGCAGAGAAGGCCCCGCTGACCTGCCGGCACACAAACCATCCACTCTGCATACCTACATGGGGGTCCAGCTTCTGTGCCCAAACCAGCAAGCCCAAAGCTGCCTTCGCTTGTGGCCGTGGGGGAGAGCCCAGAGCCTCTGTCTGTGGCAGCACAACTTCATGCCTGTTGGAAGAACGGTGTGGAAGAAAGTGGAGAAAAAAATCACTGTGAATTAATCAAGCCATCATCAGCGGCACCAGGTGCACTGGCTGTACAAGGAAAACAAATAAATCAACCAATGGTTAAAAATAGCCTTTTTGATTACTGTCCTCAGTCTTCATCTAAAGACAGCATAACGACTTAACGTTCTCTCAGGAGCTAACCCTTGTCCAATATTTTACTGCTGCTACCCTTAGAGTTAGTCAATACTCACAGAAGATAGGAACGTAGATTGATTACAGGTAAGAAATACCTGTGTACACTCTTGCTTTTACACAGTCCAGGATACTGCCCACAGAGCCTCACTGGAAGGCCCCCAGTTCCTGCACACTTTATGAGGCCAGAGTCATGCCAAGGGAGCCCAGTGGTCAGCCAGCCAGCCACAGGCCATTAATAACACTGCACAACTGATCTCTTAGACACCATTTGTATTCCTGATCAGATCTCACATCAGGAAATGCAGTACTGCATTTCTCATGTCTACCTTGCTGCAAATTAATGTATAACTCCAAAAAGCTTTATTGTTTCTGAGTTAGTTGTCATTCCTGGTAGTCTCTAACAATGCTCAGGTCCCAATAGTATTTAAAATTAAAAAAAAGTAAAAATGACAATAATAATAATTATTAGAAGATAAAAAGAAGGGATACCAGTAGTATGTTATTAACTTCTAACAGTTCTGAATTTATTTTAAAATGCTATCATATCGCTAAGAGAAACATCACCTTGAGTTATCATATCTAGCACATACTCAACTATGTTGTCTAACCTAAGTAGAAGAGCTAAGCCTAGCATGCAAAGAGCCAAACTGACACCACATCCCCTACCCCAAAATACTCGCAATGCTCATTAATTCACTGCTGCCATTTGTTTGCATTAGCTACCTGCACGTGCCCAGCGTGAGAAGCAGTGAGAAAGGGGATGTGGAATGAAGCCACACAGAGCCACACAGCCCCACCAGGCCCACAGCAAGCGCTGGGGAGCTGGCACTAGCACTGCTCATAGGGCCAACACTTCAAATAAACAGCCCCAGTTGCTACCTCACAGTGACAGGATGCAGTTAGGAGCTTTATAATGGTGAATGGTCCCATTGCCCACATAAATGTCTAATCCTTTCTGGAACCTGTCTAAGCTCGTGGCCTCAACTAAATCTTGAAGCAGTAAATGTGACAAGTTAATCATAGGACTTGTTTCTAAAAACTCAAGTGTCTCTAGTGAATTTTAATTGTGCCACCTTCTCACTTCAGTATCTTCTTGAGGAAGGGTAAACAGGAGCTCACAGTGTCTGCTTTCATGCTATTCATTACTTCAATACACTCTATTACATTTCCTTTATTAATTATGTCATTTATTAGCTGGCGCAGGCTTTTTAGCTTCTCCTCATACAAAAGTTGTTCCTTGATCCAGTTTGTGAATAATAAGGTCTCTCTCAATAAGTGAAGCATCCATCACAGCGTCTCACACAGTCTTACTAGAGCCAGGGATCACAGCAGAGTTCTTCAGCCCTGCCTAGCTGAACGTGTGCACTGCCAGGCCCTGTGTCTCCCATGTGGTCAGATCAGATGTGCTGCTCTTCTGTTCCTGCGTTTATCTGAGCAATGTAATCATCACTGAACCATAACCCAAAATCATATAAACCCATATCATACGGACTCATAAGTCATATAAAGTGCAATGCAGGGCCAGCTCCTCCTCCTACTTAAAGAGAAAGAATACTGACTAAGCTCTTTGCTTGCAACTTTGGTTGCTCCAGACGTTCATTTGCAACTCAGTGTCGACATAGGACACACAATTTGTAAATCTATGTCAACTATACACAGAAAGATTTTCTAGGACTGATACATGTGAATAGGTGGCTCCCATGCAGTCTGATTCGTTTAGACTCATTGTTTCAGACATTTGACCTCACAGCATTTGCCCAGGAATGTCATTTGTCCAAGTACCACCACCATCAACAGCAGGAAGTTCCCACCTCAGGACCACATGCTTTGCCAGCGCCTGGATCCAGGAGGCTCAGACAATTGCCAAGAGTGATCAGAGCTTTCCTGAGCCAGCAGCAAGGAGGTTCTCTCTCTTCACTAGGAAACCTTGAAAGCTAGGTAGTATGTCTGAAATGTCTACTGTTGAAATAAAGATAGGAAAGGAAGGTTTTGGAAACATGGCTCAAGTCTTCAATGTGACTTTTAAATTACTGAGCAAGAAATATGGGGTAAGATCTCCAGAAACCTTTGCATGACACAAAAGCATACCTCATCATTCCAACTGGGCTCCTACGTGTGCGCAGTAAAACCCTCCATTTTCAACTGAAAATGGAACCTTAGACCTTTCATGTTCTCCAAGAGGGATTTTGTCACCTAATGGACCACACTTTGCCCTCGAATTCATTGTCACAAGCCTCCAGCAGCTTTTATATTTTGTATAGTTAAGATTTAAGTCATTCAGCTTGTGAAGGCAGTGACTGCTGCACAGACAGGCGTCATCATCTCCCCATTTCTGGAGACAAATGACTCAGGAGACCTGCAGAAAGGTAACTCACCAGGCTTTGCCAAGTTGCAGATGAGTTTTTTGCAGCAGCCTTTCAGTGCCTTACTCTTCTGTTATGCCAACAGCAATACAGTGATTGCAATGAGATGATCTTTCATCTTCCTCAAAATCACATAACAGCTCCATCAGAGAAGGCTGAAGCACGGTGATGAAGGACTCAGCATATGTTTTCTGTAATGGAGGCCTGCCCACTGCACGTCCTGTGGATCACATGGCAGCCAGAAATATTGGAATGTTACTGTCAAAAACTATGGGCCTCGATGGAAAGAGCTGGCTAATAGAAATGTAACCACTTGTGAAGGGGCAGTTCAGCTTCTGATCCAATAAATATTACTTGTGTAGCATTGGAGAGGTCATTAGAAATCAGAGCTTTCGTGCAATTTATGGTGCAGCTAAGCAACACTTGAGATTAGCAAAAGTATCAAGGTACTCATTAGAAAAGAAAGAAACAAAAAATTCCCTCTTCTCTATGGCTGTATACTCCAATGGTAAAAATGAAAAGGAACTTCTTCCCCCCTCACGGACACCTGTGAAGTGTCTCACACTCACTCACTGAAAACTACACTGTGGCAATGGAAATTCTTGTGATTCTTGGCTATTTCCTTCACAAATGGACTTCATTAACTCAAAAAGCATTCTTGAGGGAAAAAAATGTATTTACCATTGTATTTCTGTTAAAAATACAGATCAATGTTATTACTTTAAGATATGTTAAAAATACCTGTTTCAGAGTGGGATCACTTCTCCATCTTTGCTAAGAATTCCCCATTGTGAACACAAAGAGTATCATTTTCCTTACACCTTAAGGGAACAAGTAATTTTCCTATTTCCTATGACATTAATATACTTTAAATGGCTCTAAATTATGCACATATAAGAAAGGAAAGATTCCTATCACTTCAATCTAAGAGAAAATTTCAGCTGTAGTATTTGTCTTATTGTGATTCGCTGATTTTAAAATTGCAGGAATGCCACCACTGATCTTTTGAATTAAAATATGATACAGCTTCTGGCTTAAAGCTTCAGGGGTGGGCAAATTAATACTGTACAAATCCAGATTCAGTCTAATACTGAACTTCTTGCAAAGGCTTGAAGAAACTGTCTGTGAACTTTGTTTCGCACCTGTACATTCTTCTGCCCTCCCAGGCATATCAGTGGGAGTCCAGAAGATCAGATATACTGACCCCAGGTCAGTATAGGTCCCCCAGGACCTTTGCAACATCCGCTCCCTATTTCTATCAAATGACCTAATCTCTAGGGATTTGGATTCAGAATCATATCAGGCAACAAATTTCACTGCAGCACTCTAGGAGCAAGGGTAGCTGAATGAGAGATGGAGGGTACGCTGAACCAAGCCATCAAACAGCTGCAAAGGAGAAAGCAGCAGCTGTAATGAAATTTAAGGCTGTACAGGTTCCTCTTAAAATCATCCATATCTCACAGTGTGAAATCCTCACCCTATACCAGGATTATTCTCACAGTGAGAGGGCAATTTAGTGTTAGCCTGTTTGTGACACTAGATATCCCACCGCAGTTGACAAGCCACCGTTATCACGTTTCTACCTCTGATGGCTGTCTGTATCCTAACAGTGAGACACCAACCATTACTAATCAGATGATCAGCAGCTGGAACAAATGGAATGACCCATTCTAGAGTTTCCTACAAGCAAGACCGTGTTGGAGAAGAGAAGATGCGGCTGTATGTGAGCAATTGCAACAGTGGGGACATCATCTCATCACCCAGTCTCAAACTCGTGGTTTCCAAACCACCCTGCTTGCAACCTCCACTCTGTAGAGTACGAAGAAATAACACAGGCATAGGCTATTTGCTTGAAGACTGTGCTTCTGCACTAGACCTGTGTCCTTTAATAAAAGGTCATTCATCAAGTGCAGCATCAGAACACAACATGACTGCTGAGCTAGTGGTGCAACGTGCCCTGAACGTACCCAGGAAACAAACCTCCAGGTAACTGAGGGGAAGAGCACATTCTGCTTTGTAGGGGAAAAAGAAAAACGAGAGAGAGAGACAGATGTCATCTCAAAAGGTACATTCAAAAGGCATAGCTTCTGGAGAAGAACAGTGCATTCGTAGTGCAATTACGACAGAACAGAAAAGAGACTGATAAGCTAAATAGCCTTAACTCACTCCCCAAGTTCCAAGCGGTGATGTGCTCACCGGTTTAACTTTCCACCAAGATTACAGCTGTGTGACACTGGAGCCTATGAATTTAGATAGCTCATTGGTTGTAGGAGACTAAACACGTAACCGTATCAAGTGTGTTTTCAGATCCCTCAAACATGAGGAGAATTCGGGTAGCGAGTATCATGTGCTGCTGCCGCCTGGAGTCTCTGACACAACCCTGATTTTCTATTACAGCTTTTATACATAACTTTCAGACTTCATTAATTCTGGTGGAATTATGATTCGTCTTTCACTTTTTTAAGGTTATATGTGACAAAAAAATTATGCTTTCAATTTTTAAAACCAAATACCTACGTGGGACCTGTCACCACCAACAGAAGCTCCAAACAATCACACTGATGGGGTTAATTGGCATTTTAAAATAAATCACTGCCTCTGGATTGATTTATTTCCCCCTCCTCTCTTTACACAACATTACTGCTTTCTCTATAATTATTCAATGCTAAGTTCATGCTTTTGAAGCAGATGACTGCAGACTTAGGAAATGGTGTTTGATTTGTTGCCATGGAAACATCTTGCTGTAGATGTACTCTAATCCCATGACAACTCTGTCTCTTAAGAACCATTTTTTCTGACATAATAAAAATCTGATCAAGGTCAGATTTAATAACAATCTCAGTTCCCAGACTTTATTACGTAAAGGTTTAGTGGAGTTATTTATTTTCCAAAGGGATTCTCTGGAAACTTTGTTTGTTTTCTTAGATGCATTGAAATTCATTCCCTAAAATGCACAAACCTGGTGTGGTGTCATGTTAATTTACAGTGCATCTTTTGCTATTGTCTAATTGCATCATTAAAAGTAAGTTACTTGTAATTGTTTATATTGCCTTGGCAGATGCTAGCATTTTACATAACATTGTTCCTGCTAATACATAAGTTTGGGATATCAGTAATGCTTATCATTTCCTAACAACTGGTGTTTACATAGTAGCAAATGCCAGCATAGCTTAACTTTCATTTTGTGCTGCAATGTTTTTCTGAGCTAGTTAGCACAGGCTATATATTCAAACCAGGAAGGTTTGAGACAAGTGCTAGTGGTCTTTGTGTCACACCATAGAATAAAAGCACACATGAACAGAAGAGTCATATTAACATAAAAAAGTGACTTGGCAATGAGGATCTTGAGAAGCGCTCAGGTATGAGCTGTGGGAATTTTTTTCCCTCCTTGGCACAATTGTATTAATCCTTTGGCTGCTAGGTTTCCACCGAGGGCTTTTGAACAGCAATAGCTCCATAGTAAGACCCTTGGTATAACTCAGCTATTCTATTAAGGCTGGGCTTTCAAAAGACAGTTCGCTCCTGACCGTGCTGATGACGCAGTAGAGATTTCAGAGATGCTTTTTCACTTGTTCTTGTCCAGTCTCTGAGTCCTCAGGAACTTCCACTTCCAAAGCAGTGCTAAGCATCCACACAATGCTCAGTCATTAGGTGAAATCCTGGCTGTGCTGGCCTCGATGGCCAAACTGCCATCCACTCTACGTGGATGTTGTTACCTTTGCTTTTTAATAGGGAGTGGGGAACGAACTGAACTTAAATTTACTGTGGGGACTTCTCCATCTGTTCTACTTGTCTAGCATTGCTTTATAGCTCCTAGAGAGAAGGAAAGATATTTATCTCGTTCAATTCATCCTTGGGTAGATATCTAAGGTAGATCAGAAAAAACACAGCCTATGAACACCGCCCTTTCCATTGGTTAGGAAAGGAATTCCAACTTACTATGAGGCAAAGGTCTCACATCTTCAGTCACAGAAGCCCTTCCTTTAAATCAGATCTGAGACAGCTAGGAGAACATCTGTGGGAAACACACCCTTCCTAAAGCAAGAATTTTCTTTCTTACTGCAAACAAGCTGAGAGAGGTGGGGCTGTTTGGTGCAGAGAAGGAAAGGCTCCAGGGAGATCTGTGAGTGGACTTTCAGTACGTAATGGGAGAATAGAAGAAAGAAAGGGACAGATTCTTTAGCTGGGTCTGTTGTAATACTACAAGGGGAAATGATTTCAAACTAGAACAGGGGAAATTTAGATTGGATATAAGAAAGAAACTTTTCATGATGAGGGTGGTGAGGTACTGGCACAAGATCCCCAGAGAGGTGGTGATGCCCCATCCCTGCAGACACCCAAGGTCAGGCTGGACAGGCTCTGAGCACCTGATGCAGCTGTGGGTGTCCCCATTCAGTGCAAGGATTTGGGCCAGATGGCCTTTTAGTGTCCTTTCCAACTCAAATGATTCTACACTTACTCTTACGCTAATCAGTGGCTCCACAAAACAAAATAATCTCTTGCTTTTCATTGTCAACATGCAATTAACACCCTCTCTCTATGTCAGTAGTATCCTGGAACTGCTTAATACATTGCATCATGGTCTGTGACATCACAGCTACCAGTTTTCTTCTTATTCTCTCAAGCCCAACCTTACACTATTAGAAGATCCCTGGTCTGTATCTTTATAACCAGCCAGCGCTTAACTATTTGATCCGCTCTCAACTTCACCACACTCTTGTCACTTCACCAAACCACATCAAAGTAGTATTTTGGATCCACTCAGAGGCCACATGGGTTGTGCCGGACGTCTGACAAAATACAGAACAGGAAAGTCCTGACCACAGAGGGAGAGGTAATGCTCTCTACCCAATCTGGTCTGTTGGTCTACCAGTCAAATTCCACCACTGAAATAAAGCAAAGAGTTTTGGGGACTGCTATTAAAACATAAGGAATTTGTCCTGTAGATGCTTATATTGCACGTAATACTATTACCAAAATGTATGAAAACACAGAAACTGTCATTTAAAATAAGAATGGGGACAAATCTTACTAAGTTGCTCAAAACAACAGCTTTTCTATAATAACTTTCAACTGTGACACCACAGGCAGAATATAAGCCTTTCTTATAGACCAGAAAAAGCAGAGCTACATCTGTTCTTTGACATTACAGGTGATAAAGCACCACTTTGATGGCCCAGTTGAGATCAGAGCACATTCTAAGTACCACATAGATGCACACTAAGATACAGCATCTGCCCTGCAGAGCTTTCGTTTTAAGTACTGCAAGACAGAGCAAAAAAGGAATTATTCATATTCCTGTACTCCAGGTCAGGAAGCTGAACCCTGGGCTTTAAGTACAAGTTTGCTCTTCCTTTTGCATTATCAGCATAAACAAGGATAACTGACATTATTACTGTGAGGAAATAAGAAAAGCTTCAGTGAAGATTATATCATGACATGCAAATTATTTCAAGTAATACACATGGCCCATCAGTGTGGAGACAGAAACTGCTGATGTTATCACTGTAGAACTTGGGGGTACTGATCACGTGCCCTGTGCCTTACCTGTTGGATGTTGTAAACATGAATACATCTACACATACCAAAAGGTGGTTTCTGCTCCGGAAAGCAAAGGGTCCCATGAGAATATCGCTGCAAGATCCATGTGCCAGTAAATACAGCATCATTGTGCTGTCAGTCCTTCAGCATTCAATTGCCTGGTGAAAATGCAATATAACAGAAAAGGCCACCCTTCAGGACAAGTAAGTCAGGCACTGCAGCAAAGAGAACAGCAAATCCCATTCACCCAGGCTGCCCTGCCCTCCCCTTCACTGCAGTCAGCTGAAGCATTTGAGCTCTTCTCCATGCTTACCTTCAAGAAAGATGTCTTTAGGGGCTTATCGCAGTGTGCGGACAGACCAGCACCACACAGGCAGTAAGTGGTGCATGAACACAGAACAAAAGGATGCTATCGAAACTAAAGAGCTCAGAACTTGCTCCTACATTAAAGATTATCAATATCTATTTTTCTTCTTTTACTTACTCCAAGCAGACTGCCTGATCTGCCCTGCTACACACCAGACCTTGATCACTGCCTACCAAGGATAAGTTACAGGAGGGAGCGTCAACTCCAAGTATTATTTCCTCTCATAAGGACTGTCAGCCAGTTCTCAGCTATTTTTACTTGGTCATTTTCTATTGCAAAGTAAAAACAGCCTCAAAAAAAAAAAAAAAAAAAAAAAACCAAACAAACAAAAAAAACAAACAAAAAAAACCTCCCCATTGTTTTATTTGTTGTGTTCTGTTGGTTTGGGTTACTTGTTTGGAAGGGGAGGAGGGGTGATTTCTGAATTTCTGAGACCACATTTGGAGCATCAGTAAAAGCAAAGTTGCCTTGACAACTGTAGTCATCTGTACATAGTAATTCTCTTTGCAAAGAGCAAGGCTGCTTTAATTCCTCATTTTTCCTCTCTGTGTACACCGAGGTGCCCTCCCTCTCCTCCAGGTAAGGCGCTGTCATGCACATGCTGTTTCTCCCTCAGTGTGTACTCAGGGTACAGCCTGATCTTGTTGACTAAACCTGGAGTTTTAATAGATGTCATTTGACTTTTAAAAGCATTTTGTATTAAAATTTTCAGATCTAATTGACAGATATTCGATTTCAAAGTCCCGCTCCCCTCTTCATAAATTGCTAATAGTATTTTATCCGAAACAGAGCTAACCTAATAAACAGATGAAACTTTGTTGTCATTTCATCTGCTCAGCGCTCTGGGCTGTATATAATTGCTCTCTCCGTTTTACAGTTCTTCTGCTTCAGATTAAACTTTTTCAGGATGTTGCAACGCCGAAACACGCATTCTAACAGGAAATCGGCATCAAAGGTAATGGGCTCGCAATACATCTTTGATGCTTTGAAACCAGAGGAAGAGAAAGAACCGTTTAATTTACAACAGTTATTTCAGAGGACCGGAGGAGGGGAAGAAACGCCGAGGAGGCTGAGTGACGGAGGCGGAGGGCAGCTCCGTGCCGATGCAGAGCAGCCCGCAGGCGGCACAGCTCGGGCTCGGCACGCCCCCCAGCGGCCCCCAGCGACCCCCAGCCCGGTGCCCGAGCGGCTGCGGGAGAGCAGCGACACGGCGCGGGCCGTCCGAGCCCTCGGCGGCGACAGGACGCCTCGAAACAAAAGAGAAAGCGAAGGGAACTGCTTTCAGGAGCGAAATAAAAATGTCGGCGCATGAAGTAAGCCTCTACGATAAAAACGCATTCGTGCTTCTGGGAAAGAGTCAGAAATTTGCATGGGGAACATCTATTTTTCACCTTTGCTGCAATTCTCCATTCAGTAGCGATGTTTGTCATGGATCATATTAAATAGTTCCAGTAATGACTACAGGCAGCACCTGCACACCACTGTGCTCACCTCTGGGGAGACCAAAGTGTAAATTCATAAAGAAGTGTTATGGAGACACGCATTGAACCTGGGCAGCACCAACTACCCAGCAATCCCCCCCAAAGGACAAGCAACAACCTGAGCATGGCAAATGTTGCTCACAGCCCTCTGTCCAGTGTTGCATTAGGATGCCGGGGGTGCACTTGGAGAAAAAATGCATTGTAGGGTGCAATCCTGATGGCAGCTCAGGGAGCTGGTGGCCAATACGGTTTGAAGGAATCTTCCCACACTGACCACAGAGCACTGCTGGGTGCCCACGTGCCATTGGAAGAAGACAGTACAGAAAAGGTGAGGAGCGGAGCCAAAGCAGAGCACAGAATCAAAGAATCATGGAGTGGTTTGGGTTGGAAGGGCCCTTTAAGATCACCCAGTTCTGACTCCCTGCTATAGGCAGGGACACCCTCTAGACCCTCTAGACCAGGTTGCTCACAGGCCCATCCAGCCTAGCTTTAAACATCCCCCATCCAGGGATGGGGCACCCACAGCCTCTCTGGGCAACCTGCTCCAATGTCTCGCCACCCTCACAGTAAAGAATTTCTTCTTAATATCCAGCCTAAATCTACCTTCTTCCAGTTTAAAACCATTTTCTCTCATCATGTCACTACCAGCCCTCATAAAAATTCCTTCCCCATCTTTCCTCTGGGCCCCCTTAACGTACTGGAAGACTGCTACAAGGTCCCTGCAGATGAGTGCGTGTCTGTGTGCATGCATGCACAGATGGGCAAGAAGATGAAAAAGTTGAGCAATGTTAAAGTATGATTAAAAAACTCACAAGGAATTGTAAAATTCTGTTCTGATTAAATATTGCTTGGGCACAGCAAAATATTTTATTGCCTCAGATTGAAAAATTCAAACAAGAAACAGAAATGAATGGCACTTCTTTCCTCACCATGAAAAATGTCATGTGCAAATGTTCCCGTTTGTCCATTTATAAATGCGTGGATGGTTTATTTCCCTTGAAATTGCTTATATTTGTAAACACAGAAGCATACATCTACCTTGATAATCCTTGTTAAACACAATTCAGCATGCTTGAAATACAGACTGATCCCTTCTGAACTGGTCGATGATATCAAAATATTTTTTCTTTCCAAAAACAGAGCCCCCCTTGTACTAAGTTCTCCTACCAAAGTACAGGGTGATCTCGTACACTGAGTACCCTACTACAAACCACCAGTCCCTTTAAGCCTCAGCTTCCCTTGTTGCAGAAGGGTACGATGATTCTCTGTCGTGAACAAGCAACTCTGTGGTCTGCAGATGAAGCAAACCAGACGGTAATTGCCATCAATCACAGCATAATCCAAGAAACTAACAGCAAAATGTGGCTCATCTCCCAGATTAGTATTCGGTTAACACGCACAGAAACAAATAATCAGACAAGAGAAACCTGTTTTCATAGGAATCACACATAATTACAAGGGTATTCATTAGGATGTTTGGAGAATAAAAGAAAATAAAGATGAGTGGACACATATCTAACTTCTTCTATAGAGCTGCATTTGTTTGTAGAGCCCCTACTCCTCCTACTCAGAGGAATCTTTGATAATTCACATGTGAAATTAAAGGCATCTTATTTATTCAGTTATTTATTATTCTGCGTAAAATGAATTAGGAATTTGTCCCTGTGAATAATGCTAGCCATAATAGTTAATTTACTCCTATTCATTGGCAGTAATAAAAATGTACAAGGGGATGCAGAAACATTATTATTTCTTGCTTGAAGTGCAATTTCATGTGGTGAGAAAAACATGCTAATATGCTGCAAAGTGCTACAGGAATTTAGTTCTCAAAGGAATGGCAGTATTAAATGTATTCTGACAAGAAGGGGCTTTGGAAGGGAAACATTTATCTTCATAAAGTCATTAAATTTACTGAGCAGCGCCGCATTCTTACTGCAATCTGCTCACTCCATTAAAGGCAGAGCTGTGGAACGGTCTCTGCTGTATTAGGAGAATCTACGTTTTTGAAAATTGTAATAATGGGGGGAAAGAAGGCTCAAGGATGGGGAAATATTATCTCCCTCTTTAAAGAACCCTCTGCACAGAAAGAAATCGCCTCTCAGAAAAAGAACAAGCTTCACTGCCTACCCCTGGAAAGAAATATGTTATAGGGGAACTTTGGAAGATAAGACTTTAAAACACTGAAATGAGGACTAATGCCTTTGAGGAAATTGACAGCACATAACTGACACGTGAGGGATGCCCATGGTATCAAGTTTGCACGTTTCTGTTTGTCCAGTAACTACCATGGCTTATGGTGGTAGAACAGAATTGGAGCAAGTAGATAACTCTGGATAACTGGAGGCATTGGTCTCAGTGTCGTTTCCTGCACAGTTGCTAATTCTAATTCTCTTGCTCCCTGATGGCCATGTGGGTGTGCACTCCAAAGAGAAACGCACTGTGGGTGATGCGGTGCCTCAGTGACATGCTGGGTAAAGCTTACTGTGCCAACCCAACCCAAGGGCCCGGGTCGAAGTCACACTGCCATAACCTATTGCATGTTCGAAGGGAAAAACAGTTCCAGCAGCAGCAGGAGAGTTCCTCCAGCTGGGAGAAAACAAGGTAGGGTCATTTGCATTGGGATCTTACCATCCTAACTCCAAAAAGAAAATAGTCCTGGAATCAGTCATTCCTTTGGCAATGAAAATTGCTGCACGGCAGGCACCAGACCCAGGACACACGCTGTGCTTCTCTAGCCCAATTGTAACCTCCTTCAGAACTGAGATGCACATGTTGCTCTTCTCTAATCCCATCACAACTTCTGTAATGATTTCTGAAACGCCCAGCAGAGAAGCGTCTAAGTGTTCTTAGATTACAGCAAACATCAAAAAGAGACAGCTAATTAACTACCAGCCTAATAAGACAGTAACACTGCAAAAAAGTAATTCTGAACAACAGCCAGAGCCGTCAGCATCATCTCTACTGTAGGCTTTTTGTATCAGTGCACAGAGCACCAAAGCTGTCTGAGGAACACAGCAGCAGAAAACATTAGCAGTCAAACTGACCTACCCTGCTCACACAGAACGATTCAGCACATGGGAACGTGCTCATGGAGCAGCCTTGCCAGCTGCACCTCACCCTCGGCAGGGCTCCACCTGTCTGAAACAAACAGCATTGCTCCCCTCTGCCCCGCTCACTGCCGCAGGGTCCATCCCACCTTCTTTAACTGATTTTGTTATTTCCACATCCGCAGACATCTCAGTAACTCACAAACAGGCACGCTGGGCAGTACAGCCCACAGAACAGTGGTACAGCCATGACAATTTCTAATATGCTCGTAGCTGGTTGCAACAGAGAAAGCAAAAAAAAATCTACATCAGGAAACCACAGACTTCCCTAATGGGTTACAGTGCATAATTGAGTATAAAATATAGTTATTGCTTGAACTACAGTTAAACCGAGGTTTCCAGCTTCTCAAGTAAATGTTCTGCTACTGCTGCTAAGCTGCGGTAATAATTTCTAATTGTGTGGGTTTTAAAGTGAAAACAGTAAGAAATGCTGTTCGATTGGTTACCGTAAACTATTCCTTCCAATGCTACCAGGTCAGCAGAACAAGCCCTGGAAATCAGATGTCTTTTACCTAAACAACACTACCAGAAGCTGGAAACTAACGAACCAATGCTGCAGCAGCATCACTGCCATTACACAATTAGAGGGACAGCACTGGACACCATGAAATTGTCACACACCTTGCTAATGAACCATGTTTTATGCACATTTAATTAATTAATTATGGCTGAAGCCATTCACTGCTCACCAGCAACTGCTTTATTATACACAAACCTGACCACCTTACAAATACCACACTGGAGTGCTAATGAGCTATTAAGTGGGACTGCATGTTACAAGCAATTTTGTGGGAAATCAAGTAATAAGAGATCAAATATCAAATAGAGGAGCTTTTAATCCAAGTGAGACAATTAATTGCACCTCCTGTCTCACAGCTTTCCTAGTACTTTACGTGAGAATTAAAAATAAAGAAAAAAAAAACCAAAACTTTCTCCTCAATTAATATGATCTTATTGCCAAAAACTCATAAAATTACGAGCACCATTTAGCAGGTATGACAGGAATTATTATTTACATGGTGCTTTCTCCTTGGGATTCCAAAGTACCACAGAGACATCATTCAAACACTGGGGAAGGAGAGTCACGGATCCAACAAGCTGGAGCAACGAGTTAGGGAGGAAAGAGGGGAAGGTATGAGTTTGTACATGGCAGCCAGTACTTTCCTGGTTCCCATTCACTACTTACTCAACAATCTGCTTTTCAAAACCCTGTCAAATATACTCAGGATGGAGAAAACATCCAGTGCACTTTCTCAAAGGATGGGCAGAACAGCAGATCTTGCACTTGAGGCAAATCTTGAGGGCCAACAGGGCAGGAGAACAGTGATAAGAGACTGCTTCTCCAGCATTACAGCTCAGTAGACTCTGCAAAGAGTCTGCCTAGACATCCTGAAGATCCCCTACACCTGTGCTGCTCTGTTAAGCCCTAGGACCTGCTGCCCCTGCACATTCCAGCCTGGAATAAGAAGACATTTATTAATGCATCCCCTCATGCACCACATGTGTTTAAAAAGAAGCCCCTAGCACACTATCCAACCAAATTTTTGATCCTACCGAGCTAAGAAGGAATTAACTCTGTCTCACTTTTACTTTTCCCTTTATCATAAGGGTGCTTATAAGACAGTACAGAATATGACCAGAAGATTAGAAGGTCTGGTATGCAAACCCCTTCTCAGCTATTGATCTCTGACTCAGAAAAAAAAACCAAACAGTCTGCTAATTCTAAATCAGGAATTTGTGTTTTAGGGTCACCTTTAGAGAAGGGCTGCTTCCCGGGGAGGAACCTCATGATATGCCCACATTCTATACATACCAAGGCATTCCATATCCTGTGAGTGTCCTCTGCTGCCGATTTCTGTGGCTGGAACGTGTCTGAAGACAATCCTCTACTGCTGTGGGGTTGATGTAAGATTAAGTTTTCTTGTGAATTTCTACCAAAATTTGTGAGGTAATTTTCCATAAGATGTGTGTCTTCTCAGGAGAGCAGGATAGGCCTAGCATGCTGCAGGATTGAAGTTGCTGGGACAGCCAAAAATTTGGCAGTTCCAGGTCACTTCTGTAGCCTAAATAACACTCTTCTACAATAAGACTCTTCTGTCTGTATGCGTGTAAATGCAAGTGTATTACAAATCCCTGGGGCTTTCACAGAACTTTTTGTCTACAGCTTTGGCTTGAAGTACCTTAGCCATGCCTTCCATATCTCCCATAGAGCCTGAAGTAACGTGATGAAAGTATACTTCATTTCTCCCTGGGTCCAGAATTACTTGTTCACTACTCTTAAGACTCATTTTTTAGTTCACTAGCTGATGCCATCTCCCCATTATCCAATTATTTCCTTCCCCCTAAAACCTTCTAGTCTTTCAGTATTCTACAGCCAATCATTAGTTAATTCCTGTTGACTTTTATCATTTGTACTCTCCCTAATTGGTTTGTCACATTCCTATTTCCTTTTCATTCCATTTCCATTTTTATTTTCCTACATTCTATCTTCCTTCCTCCAATTTATTTTCCCCCTACATAAACTATGATTTTTATTGTTGTTGAATACAGCCTGCAGGCTAAAAATTATAGTCACCCAAAACCAAGTGACCATAGTGTTTCAGTTTCTCACAGATTCATTTCAGAAAAGAGGTTCTATTTGGCTAAATTTCCTTTTCTGTATTTCTAGCCACTGAAGAAGCTGCACACACGATAAATATTTAATAAGAAATCCCCTTCAGCTAAATTCAGGCCCCACAGCATCTCATTACCACGTCTCAGAATAGCATCCTCATTGTCACTTGTTTAATTATGCTAGGAAAGAGTTGAATAGTGTGGCTGTTGGGATCAGAAAGTGATTAAATTCACTTGGCAAGACATTGGATATCTCATTATGATCCTCATTTAGCACTTCTAATTGAGTCCATTTAAAAATATATATTTTTTAGATCACTACAATCCTGACTTAGGATCTTTCCAACGCTGTAAATATTTCCTTAACTCTTCCCTTTTCTGATATAAATCTCTACCATGAAAAAAATCCTGTAAAGATCAAAAGCGAATTGATGTACTGATGCACACTAATCTTTTTGAACCACTGTCACTCTTATGAGCAAAAGGAACTGAAACTCTCTGGAGTAGACACTAAATCTCTCTTTTCTACGCGCTGACACTTGCTGAGTATATTGCCCTCTGTAAATGCTCATAAATGACAGCTTGCTCCCAGCAATCCCTATGACCATAGCTTTCTAGCAGTTTGAGAACTTGTCTCCTCATGCCAGGTGGGAGCATCAGCACGCTCAAGGTGAAGATGAGGATGCTGGTAAGGAGGAGGAGGTTTCTGCTTGAAGAGTTACTACTTTGCAAGAAATTCACTTCTGTAAAGAAAGCCAGCAGAAGAGCTAGGTATTATTTCAATCACAATTAATAGCTCTAAAGAAGACTCAAGTGATGTACAAGTGCCAGATATCTGCGCAGGGGGTTAATTTCATCCCAAGATGTCAAACAGCAGAGAGCACTCTATTGGAGTCAATGCATGTACAGTTTGCCAGCGTAGATATAGTTCTTATACTAGTATTGGAAAAGCATCTTAATGGCATCTCCAGATAAGCTCTCACAGCAGTGGCTACATGCAGTCAGAAATAGACAGGCTGTTCACTCACTCTTTATAAAAAACTGTCCAAAACCAACCTCATAAAAAGAGACCTTTAACAAATTGCGGGCAACATCTGTGCTAATTGAGTCCTGTTCCAGTACAGAAGCATTGATGAAAGTTTCTTCCTCATAAATATATATATATTAATATATATATAAAAATAAATATAAATAAATATATAAATATATATAAATAACATACATATACGCTTAGAAATTAACTGTCTTTAAATAATAATATATTCCGAAAGCTGGGATTAAGGACTGAGTATTCTAGGACACTGTTCCTCATGAACATCCTTAGGAGTCTTAACAAGCAACCACCAAAGATACACCTTTGTTTCATGGAGATGTAGAAAGGAAAGTAGGTATTTTAAGAAGCCCTGAAGAAATTCTGTAGCAAGACTTACAGAAATAAGAAATAGGAAATCTTGAATCAACTCAACTAAGGCATATATATAACAATTTGTTATACACATGAAAACAAAGCTAGAATAAAGTTATATGTCTTTGCCAAAGCCTCTACAAAAAGGGCAGTGGTACCAAGAAATAGGCCTCTAGCAACCTCCTTGTCCATACAGACAGATGCTCTGACTGAGTATAGCATCACCACTTTCAGTCTGCTCCAGCACTTGACATGCTACAGTGGCCAACTAGCCTTCCTGTAGACTCTCATCTATAGCAAAGATACTACGTTTTCCAAAATCCGACTATTTCTCATCCCCTCTAGAAAAACTTCTTTTTTTGCATAATCTCCCATGCATAATTCCTCTTCTCAAGAAATAAAGAAGTTTTAGAGTTTCCTTTTTGCAGGTGTAGACTAACCTCTAAGACAGACAAAACCTGCCTCACCACAGCTGAGGATTTGGCCCCTTACTGTTAGTTCAATAATTGCCACAGAGAAAGTTTCTCTAAAATTGACACAGTGACTTCGTAGAGCTATCGTTAGCTACTGAAAAGCCCAGGTTTTGGAGACTGGTGGTTTTACTTCTTTTCCGAACTACTGAATATTTGCTGATATAAACATCTCTCCTACAAATTCTTTGAAGTTTATTAATGTAAAGAAAGGGGGGAAAATAAGAAAAGGCAAAGAAAAACGTAAAGTCTCAAAGCCACCACCAGCCCTAGGATTTGTGGTTCTCCTGAGTGCATTTTTTTAGTGTGTCTGTTCAAGCTGGTGCAGGAGATTGACTTTTAAGGTTGATGGTATTGATCTAATTCATAGCCCTATACTCATTTATCATGATTCTTTAATCAATAGTGTAGCTACTTAAGATACCCGGAGTTTGGGTCCTTATTTATCTAGATGACATTTTGATGGCACCTATTTCCTCAGGGGCTCTTGTCTTTTAGGTCAGCACTTCATTTCACCTCATCTTTCCTCAAGGTGTGTGAGCAGAAAGAAGACAGTAATGTCACTTGCCTCAGTATTTTTTTGGTGTGGCAACACCATGATTCTGACTCCTCAGCAGGTTTCCTGCTCACATACAAATAGTGGGCAGGTGCTGAGCTGGTGACAGCTGATATCCCTTCAGCAGAGCCACTCTGGATTTCAGGGCTCTCCTTCACAGTCCCTTTGACCCACCAAAGGCTCACCTGTTAAAGTGTTTCCACATTGCTTTCTGCCCCAGTGAAGTCTTCCTGTCCCAATTAAGTCTTCCTACCCCATAAACATGTTAACTCAACCTTACCATTAGTCATAATCTCTTCTCACAGCACTAGAAGATTGGAGATTATCTCCACCGAGGTTAGCCAGGTTACAGTGGCTGGTATGGTCATGCTACATCCATTCCTCATGGAACTCTATGAACTTCAAGTCGTTTGTATCAGAAAAAAATATTTTCTTCCATTGTTCCAGAAGGAAGAGCAAATATAGTCAATAACCATCTATAGATTTCTCCTAACCCCCCACAATTCTCTATGGAGTACGTTTAACCCCGCGTTCAGGTCTCCACATCCACTTCAATCTTTAAAGTAGGTTTATCTAGGAGAGAAGTAGTCCTTGAACTGGGATTCTATGGAGAGGGGTGAATTCTAACAGTCTATTTAGCAGAATTCATAGCTTCCCAAAACAATATAACTACAGCTGCTCCCTGACATGCAGAGAAATGTCATCTTTAAGAAGGACTGCAGCAGCTCATATCTCAAAGGCAGAATAAGTGATGCAGGGTGACAGATGCTTTCATAGATGTTTTTGCATTGTAGGACTTACACAGCACATACATAAATATATCTACCACACATGCAAGAAAGACTTTATTTACACATTTCCTTCATGTCATATTTAATTCACACATTCATACGCACAGTCTGCTGTGTTCCAACTTGGCCAAATCCTCCTTCACCAAACTCTATCTTCCCTCAGCACTGCAACATCCTGAGGGCACGCAACTGAGAGAAGAGGGAAAGCCTATTAAGTGATGAGGATGCAGTGTTTATAAAAATTAAAATGTGTGCTGGGTACTTGGGAAAGAATGAAAAAAATTTCAAGGGCTGCATTGAAGTGAGCTGAATAATTTTAAAATATTAAATCAAGGCCTTAATTACTATGTCTCTAATCTCATGCAGTCACACTTCACTTTGAGGCAATTTGTGATTAAATAATAATACTTTAAGGCAAATAACAACACTTGGCACTTTTATAGTGCCTTTTGCCTAATTAGTTTGGGATTAGTCCCTTCACATTGGGTATGGGACTTTGAAGATATAAAGTGCTAAGTATCATTATGACCCGAGGATCTCAAAGCATTTTACCCATACGCATTAATTAAGTGTCAGAGTGCTCCTATGAGGTAGGTATTTTTGCATCCCTTTGTGTTCAGCAGGCCCAAATGGAAGGTGTGTCACCCAGTGTTTTCAAGCTTGCAGACATATTCTGCAGGTGCTCATGTGTACAAGATGCCTTGCTGAGCTGGGCTCTCACTGCTCCACTACCGGAAAGCATCCATGCGAGCACCTCATTTCCAACTGCAAGACTCGTAACAGTCAGCTCCACAGTGGTGGCTACATGTGCTTACAACACCTACGCTGGGAAATCAGACTGCATGTTTTTCTAAGGAACGAGGTCATTCCTACCTGCAGGGAGCCCAGTTGAATAGCTGTCCCTCCTTGCTGTGGTCAAAGCTTTACAGACACGAGGAGTGAAACTGAACCACTCCAACAGATCAAATGCAGGGATTTACCTGGTGGAGTCAGGCAAAGCCACAGCCCTGTCTTCAGGCTGTGTGGCCCTCAGTTCTCCAGAAACGAAAGATGCACTCTTCCATTTTTCTTCCTAAAACCAGCGAGTCTCAAAGGCCGCCTAGGAGTCACAGGTTGTTAGCAAAGCAAAGAAAGGAAACTTCTTCCTCTTTAGTTCATCCATTATGAAAACATAAATCAGCAATAAGGAGTTACAGAATCTTCTTTCTATTCATAATTAATATTATACCTGAAGCAGTCACCTGCAGAATAAAGGAGGTATGAAAGGATTTCAACTGACTTTGATAATTAAGGGTATTTAGTGTCCTTTAAACAAAGTTTAAAAAGGAGGAAATCCACAATCTGCTTGAATGTTCTTAGTTCAACAAAGTCTTTGAGTTGACAGCTAGTAATTAATTAACAATGAATGGTGTCTTTCAGCCCGTCACCGTGATTGACACTATCATCTTCTGAAAAGCGAAAGATTTGTTAATGTGGCAGACTACAGTCTGGGAAACGTTAAAGCTTCACAATTTCCACTGCTTTCAGCTAAATGCTTGACGTGACAGGTTAGCTCACTCAAAAAGAGGAGGTGAAGGGTACAGCAGCAACCTCTGCTGGTGGAAGCAGGGATTAAATGGGGAGGTTGGTGGCCCTGCATGTGGCGGGGGCTTGGAGATTCACGATCCTTGAGGTCCCTTCCGACCCTGGCCGTTCTGTGATTCTGTGTGATTCTGTGATTCCCCTCCGAGCAGTGATTTTGCTTCAGACAGATGGGAGAAAAGGAGGATCAAGTGACCTGACTGGCTCAGAAAATCTGGGAGCTACACTTTGCTGGGGGGCAGGTCAACCGCCTGGGAAGCATTAAATGCGCTTTCTTCCTGTGCTGATCGCTTTCCCGGGCCTCAGACGCAGCAGGGTGTGAGCTGAGAGGGGCTCAGGGCAGATGCTGGATGGGGGGGACCACCGTGAGAGCCCTTGCCCCCCACGATCACTTAGCTCAGCACTGAGACTCATGCTTTACTCTGGCATGTTCTTCAAATAAGTACAAAGCAACTAAGACAGTAACTGGGAAATCATTTTTGGTTACACATATCTGATGGTTTTTTTTAATTCCTATTTTTAAGGCGCTGCCAAAAACTATGAAGTGTATTATGACTTAAAATAACTGACCTGATTAAGTTAATCAGGCAGCAGAGTTATATTCCATTCTAGTAAACAGTGAGTCCTTCTTTCTCATCTCCTCAGTACTGCTTCTGTCTACCATGGATTCAGCTTCTCACCAGCCTTCCTCTCTGACTGTTGGCTCTTTCACCTTAACTCTCAACAATGGCAAACACCTATGCTGGCAAGCCACCTATACTCAGGGCTGTCACCTGTTTAAAGCCCACCCAGCCCCAACCTCTAACATTGGCTGGCTGCTCCCCAGCTCAGGCTGCCCAGGGCCCATCCAGCCCAGCCTTGGGCACCTCCAGGGATGGGACCCACAGCTCTGGGCAGCAGTGCCAGGGCCTCGCCATTCTCTGAGTAAATTTCCTCCCAGCGTCTAACCTACGTCTCCTCTCTTTTAGTTTAAAATCATTCCCTGTTGTCTTATCACCATCTAGTCACTTAAAAAGTGGCTTTCCCTCTTGTTTAGAAGTTCACCTCAAGTATTCAAAGGCCACAATGAGGTCTACAGAGAGCCTTCTCCAGATTGAACAAGCCCAGCTGCCTCATCCTTTCTTCATAGGACAGATGTTCCAGCCCTCTGTTGCCTCCTCTGGATCCACTCCAACAGCCCCACATCCTCCTTTTGCTGGGGGCCCCATGCCTGATTGCAGTACTTTAGATGGGACCTCATAAGAGCAGAGCAGAAGGGGACATTCACCTCCCTCCCTACTGCCATCCCTCTGCTGATGCAACGCAGGACACTGATTGGCCTTCCAGGCTGTGGTTGCACACTGCTGGCTCATGTCCAGCTTTTCATCCACTGGGACCCCTAAGTTCTTCTCTGCAGGGCTGCTATCAAGAAGTTCTTCTCCCAGTCTGTACACATATCTGGGATTGCCTCAATCCATGCTGAATCTGACATATGCCCACTTTCCAAGCCTGTCCAGGTCTCTTTGGGTGGAATCCCTTCCTTCTATTGTATCAACTGCACTGCTTATCTTGGCATGTCATTAATAAACTTTTTAATCCCACTGTCTGTGTCACTGAGCAAGTTGTTGAGGAGCACTGTTCCCAAGATAGATCCCTAGGGGCATGACCTCCCATGACCACACTCATGAATTACCTCCACCTAGAGATAGAGCCATTGACCACAACTCTCTGGATATGACCATCCAACCAATTATTTATCCACTGAATACTCCAACATCCAAATCCATCTTTCTGCAATGCAGAACCACATCAAAGGCCTAGAAGTCAAGCTAGATGAACCAGTTTGCCTCTCCTTTGTCCACCAATCCCATCATTCTATCACAAAAGTCTATCAGATTGGTCTGGCATGATCTTCCCTTGGTGAAGCCATGCTGGCTGTCTTGGGTCACCTGCTCATCCCTCAAGTGCCATAACACCTCTCCACAAGGATCTGTTCCATGATATTCCCAGGCATAGAGGTGATGTTCATCAGTCTGTACTTCCCCAGGTCTTCCTTTCTATTATTCTTTAAAATAGAAGTGATGTTTCTCTTTTTCCAGTTACCAGAGACTTTGTCTGTCAGCCATCAATTTTCAAATATGATGGAGCAGGATGGCAACCAAATCACCAGTTCCTTCCGGACCCTGAGATGCATGTCAGTCAACTCCACAGTCTTGTACATATTCCAGTCTTACAGGTTATCTCTGGCTTGCTCTTCTCTTATAGTGAGAGGGATATTGCTACCCCAATCTCCATCTAGAGACATGAAAGTTGTAGGAAGCCTGACAGCCAGGGAAGCCTTTCCTTGTGGACACAAGACTTATGAACATTTCCTGTGCCTTACCCTCCCTTGTGTCTTTTTCCTCTTCCTTTCCCATCAGACATAGAAGCTACTTTGCTTCTGCTAACAAATTTCTCCTCCCATTTCCTCTGTCTCTGTGCACCCAGTATTAGTGTATTCCATCTCCCTGTTCAAAAGGTTCCCAGACTGACTCTGCTTGCTTCTCTACCTGTTCATCCATTCCTTTTCAATCTCCACAACTCCATTTCACTGATTTTGTCTGTAAAATATTTTTTCTTCTTCTTTTTCACACAAGCTCTGTTCCATTCTCCTGTCATATCAACTTTCTTCTCTCTGGCCTTTCCAATGCAATCTTTCCCCAATACCATTCCCTCCCAAATGATGATACAAACACCTTTTTTTTTCCTAGCTCATTCCCTGTGATCATGTGTTGCTGTTTTCCCCTTTTTCTTTGGGCTCCCCTTCTATTATTTATGGGTTGTTTGCTTTGAGTTTCAAGGCTGTTCATGATTTACTAACACATCCCATTTCCTCTCATCTGCTCCCAAGATGTCAGTTCTTGTCTCTGAACAGCCCTTGGCACCAAACTTCTTCATTTGCTACTTTTAAAAATCAGGACTTTATTTCCTTCCTCTCATTCTATCCCCCCACACCATGAAACACCCTAAAACCTCATTCATTCAGTTTTTCAAAATTATCCTTTCTAATAATGTCCACAAAGAAACTGACATCAAAGGCTATTTTTTTTCCAGATCCTGTCACACAAAATACTACTTCCTTACATTACTTACACTACTGTCTACCAGGAATGGTCAAAATCCCTAAATGGATCTCCTGGTTGCTACAGAAATGTAAGTACTAAATAACAAATAGAACTTGTAGGCAAAGTACACAAAATTCACACCACTTGCTCTTTGCAGAGAAAGCTCCAGAGAACACCCACAAATAAGTCAGCAGCCCCACGCACATGGAAGGCTTATGTGCCAATATTGATGATAGAAGATGCTCAATCTCTCTTTACTAGTTTACCAGATCAGGCACCAACCTCCTTCAGGTGTTCTAAAAGGAGGAAGTGCAGAGAGAGAGAAGGGGGAGAGCACCACAAGACATCCCCAGTAATACATCATTTCTCTGACGGTAGAACTCAGGGAACTTTGTATTCCGTATGCTAGAAGCACCACAAGTCAACAGATGCACAAGAGCACAGCAACATGACTTCTGCAGGACCCCTGCAAGCATAGTCTGCTCAGTTAAAGGCTTTAATTAACAACTTTGCAAAGGACAATGAGATTACAGCAATTATTCACTGCAGGCAGCCTGCTTTTTCTTCCTCCAGACTCGAGCGCTTGCTTCAGCCTGCATTCCAGATAAATATTTTATTCTGTATGGGTAGAAGGTTCGTTACGCAAGTGACAAAAAGAAATAATCAATTGCCATATACACAGATCCTGATGTACCTGGTTAATGTAGTTACAATATGTCACTGCAAAACACCTTGTCAGAATTTTGTAACTAAAAAAGCCATTGCAATAATGAAGGCAATGCATCTAACTGAGACGAGTACCACCTGTAAGATGATCTTCCAAAGCAAAAACCAATAGTACAAAAGCAAAGCCTTGATGACCTTACCCTACATACTTCACTACCCTTCAATGCTCTTTGGTCCAATAAAGTGCCCTTTTCTGCTCTATAATAGTGCTATTCAGATAAGTAGCACTGACCAATCTACAGGGCTGCAACACTTTTCAAAGGACAAAAAGCACTTCTTTCCCATTGAGTCAGCAGGATATCTACTTCATTGTAACAAAGAGTTTTCTGAACTGCTGAGAAATTTGTCAAAACAGAATCACAAATGATACATTAAACAGCCAGAGTGGAGAACTTATTATTAGGCATTAAAAGAGAAATCTGTAAGTTTACAAGAGTAGGACTGAGTACTCAACTTCGTAAATTCTCTGTAAATGAGAAATCAAACATGAAGGCCAAACATTTAATCGCAAGTAAATTCAGTCATTTTAATCATAGCCACTCACAATCCCATGGTCTTGCACTTGATTATACACAGCAAAGGGCAACTAGCAGGGCATGACCACGCGCCTGCTTAGTGCTCTGCAGTGTGCTGCAGGGGTTTAAATATGGCTTATCAAATCACCAGGAGGAATGTTATATTGATGAAATGCCAGCTCACTCTTTTGTAATTGAGCCCATAACAAAGGCAGGCACTGGTCAGAGCTCAATGGTTCCAGGGGCAGCACAACACCTTTCTTCTTCCAAAGGCACAACTGCTCACAGGGCTGGAAGGCCTCATTGCTTTCCTCTGGCCCTGTGAGTCCTGGGAAGTTCGCTGCAATTCTCCAGGAGGGCTACAACACACCCCAGTAATGCAGTATTTGAGGCCATGTTCATACTCACATTCATTCATACTCACAGGCCAATTACCTTAATAAATCCAAATGTCCCCACCCCAGCCTACTGGTATTCAGCCACTGCATGAAAAGGGAAGGGGAGAGAAAATTCTGCTTAATGCATCAGCCTCTGTCACCTACTGTCATTTCAGTATGCGACAACATAGGACATACAATAAGCAGCACAGTCTCTCCTACATGCACTAATCTGATGACAATGCAGTGTGCCCATGGACAAAAGAGTAAGAGAACTACACATCTATGAACAGTAGCACACTTATTTAGAGTAAACATTCCACATTAGCAAAAATAACTCACTTATCTCCTTCCAAATTTGACGTAATACGAACAGAGGACTTTTTTTAATTCATTTTTTTGTTGTTCTCAAAACAGGGTGTACGTTTGTAAGTAAGGATCAGAGTGTTTTGAGAGAGTGATTTGGGGAAGATTTTTGTGAAGAGAAGAAATCCAAAAGTTGATTCAAACTCTGTCCTCATACTTGCTATTCACTTAACCAGTGATGTTAAATAAACCCAAACGTCTGAAGATAGCAAGGGGTCATAAATAGTTTAGAGACAGAGGAGAAGATAAGCAACAGTAGTACTGGCACAGTTCTTTATTAGAACAATTCCTTTAATTCAGCATTAAGAAGAGGAGTTATCCTCCCTGTTTCAGAATTTCAATCTCTGTGGCTGGAACATACCCTGGGTTATTGTGCACATCTATCCTGCAGGCAGTCAAACACAAGTTTTCCTCTCCTTTCCTGCTCACCTCTCACACTAACCCATGAGAACACGTGGGGCTTCTTGCTAGTATGGTATCTTCCAAAACCAACAGCTCTTCATGCATTTCTGCAACCAAAGTTGATGCTGGAGGATAAAACTGAGACAGAAAAAACAGCCCTGGAACTCAAGGAGAGCTCAGTGTGAACACATACTGAATAACAGGAGCAATATATCAATATCCATTTTAATTTGTCCATTGCTACAACAGCTGAATGGTCTCTGTTGTATGTATATTTTCAGTGTTTTATGACTTCAGGAAGAACACAGATAAGAGCGCACAGAGGATTTCAACCCAGAGATTACTCTAACAATGCATTAGGATGCAGGATTGAAAACATTTCTCTGTGAGGGGCTCCATCTGCCCTAGATGTTTACTTGCTCCAATCACATTTCCCGCAAGAAAACACTTGTTTTCTTCAGACTTTTTTTCTTATTTTAAATCTAACGTGTCTCCATAGCAGTAGAAAGTTAATCTTTAATTGATGAATGCAAAAGCTTAGACAAACCACAAATGTGCTATTCAGCATGTCAGGCTCACAAAGGAAGTTCTAGTTCTATCAGTTTCCACACCACATACAGCTGCAACACTGGCTTATATTACTAATCACTTGCAGTATTTGTGTCTTGGGTTGTAACAGATGGTGTTTGCGAAGCATGCAAAAGCTCTGAATTGCCAAATGGTACAGCAGTTGAGATAAGGAAAAAAATCCTCCAAACAAAATACCCATCCCTACTGTGGAGGCTGGAATGTGAGCAGTGTTTAAATTATTCCTACTCTCTGCAAGCATGCTACATTTACAGACTCTTAACCCCTGCAATTAAAATACTCCAAAGGCCAGTGAGGCTAAAGGCTCCAACAGAAATCACACTTCAGGTAAGACAGACAGCACTTCCCTTTTGCTAAGGGAGTACAAATAAATAAATTAGTGATTTATATATTTTTTAAAAAGGAAACATAGCTGCGAGTATCTGAAGACTTTCTGTGAAGCCAGGCTGCAGCTGTGCTGTGTGCCCAACCTCCGAGCCCCACTTGGCTCTTGCTGTCAGTGCTCAGGTACAGGCAGAACGTCCCCAAGGAGCTGGGTGATGATCCGAAAGCCAACATTACAGTCAGTGGGTTAGTCAGCAGTGCCAGCTAGCAGACCCAAAGTGTAGCAACATAAGGTAAACCACAACCCAGGACTGATACTCTGAAAGGCCACAGGGACAGGTCATCACGGAATCGCAGGGGTTAGAAGGGACATCATGAGATCGAGTCCAATTTCTGTGCTAAAGCATGTTCCCTACAACAGGTTGCACAGGTAGACATCCAGACAGGTCTTCAGTATCTCCAGAGAAGGAGACTTCACCTCCTCCCTGGGCAGCCTGTTCCAGTGCTCCGTCACCCTTATCATAAAGAAGTTCTGAACGTTAGTACAGAGCATCCTACATTCAAGTTTTAGAACATTAGTTCTTGTCCTATTGCTATACACACTGAGAGGAGCCTGGCCTCGATGATTGGCCTCCCACCTCCCTCTGTGGAGAGTCATTTTCATGATTTCCATTTTCATGATTTCCATTTTCATGAGGTTTTTTTTGCCCAGAAGCTGATCTGGCTTAAAAGATACAGAACGAACCAAGGACAATATGCATCTTCATACTGGCACTTAACTTACTGATCAAGAGGTCTCTCATCAGTTTCACAAGCTTAACAAAGGAAGAAAGATGTTGGAGCCCAAGGCAGCTGCCAGCCAAGACTACAGAGGCTTGTTTTATAGGAAAGGATAGAGAAAATAAAACTGTTTTTTGTCCTATCCTTATTAGACTAATCAATCCTTGATCTTTCTAATGGCATTATCAAATAACGTGATAATACAATTATGATTATTTTTCTATTGCCCTAGTCACTAATGATAACAGCATCACACATGTATTAAATGAGGGAAAAACCTATACCTCATAACAAAAACTGTAGATGACACTGTCCTTTTTTGGACAAGAAAATAATCCCACTCCAATTATTATCATTCCTTTTTAATTCCTTTTCCATTAAAAATATAGGCATGAGACAAAGTTTTTTTTTAGTTCCTTCAATTAAAAATAGAGCATATAGAGACCATTAAATATCATTGTGAATAAAGTGGGTTTTTTTGTGTTCTTCACGTTTTTTTGTTTGCTTGTTTTAAGTGAGACTTCTGGAAGATATTCTGACCACTGCTTTCTGACCAGATACCATTAGGCAGAGCTGAATCCCATTATACCAAACAAAGCTGGGTTCGCTCTGTTCTGTGTTGCTTTTAAAACACAGATAGGCTCCAGATTCTCTCATTGGCTTGTGTGCTTAATTTTATGATGATATCAACTCTGCCTTTGCTTTTACAGGCAGATAGTTTTGTTTAAATGATGCTAATCTGAAAGTACAATGCTAGTCTGAGGAGCCTTTACAACAGGTTTCCATGACCTTGATGTGGAGCAGCACTGACATCTATTATCAGTGATACTTGACCAGTATTTTTGATGTCCCACTATCAAATTCTGAACCACTGAAGAGAAAACAATTTGCTATTAGTCTTCACTGAAGCAGCACTGATTCTGAAGAGGGAGGCTCCAAAACATCACCAATTACATCTTGTAGCTGCAGAAGACAAAGCAGAGCAGAGACAAAACAGACGAACCTCAGTCCTGCACACAGAGGCACACAGCTTAGTGCTCTGTGCTTCTGCTGTACCACAAAACGACAAGGTAGTCAGCACAAGTGGAAGAAAAGTAGTTGAGTGTAAAAAGCCAGAGGGACTCTTGGGAATCACAGAATGGCCAGGGTCGGAAGGGACCTCAAGGATCATGAATCTCCAACCCCCCTGCCACATGCAGGGCCACCAACCTCCACATTTCATAGTAGCCCAGGCTGCCCAGGGCCCCATCCAACCCGGCCTTGAACACCTCCAGGGATGGACAGGGCATCACAGCCTCTCTGGGCAGCTGTTCCAGCACCTCACTGCTCTCATAGTAAAGAACTTCCTCCTGACATCCAACCTCCATCTTCCCTCCCTCAAATTAAAACTATTTCCCTTGTCCTGCAGTTATTTACCCTTTCCAAGAGTTGATTCCCCTCCTGTTTGCAGGCTCCCTTTAGGTACTGCAGGCTGCAATGAGGTCACCCTGCAGCCTTCTCTTCTCCAGGCTGAACAAGCCCAGCTCCCTCAGCCTGTCTTTGTAGGGGAGGTGCTCCAGTCCCCTGATCATCTTTGTGGCCTCCTCTGGACCCTCTCCAACAGCTCCCTGTCTTTCCGGTACTGGGGGCTCCAGACCTGGACACAGTGCTGCAGATGGGGCCTCACAAGAGCAGCATAGAGAGGCACAATCACCTCCCTGTCCCTGCTGGCCACCCCTCTGCTTTGGATTTGTGCAGTTTCGCCTATTTGTCAATTTTATTTGTCAACTCTAACAAGCAGGCTCATGGGACAACCCTTTTGATACTCCCAGGATCCTGGAGCCCAGGATCCCATTTGCTTTCCAAGCTGCAATGCACATTGCTGGCTCACGTTCAGTTTTTCATCCATCAGGACCCCCAGGTCCTTCTCTGCAGGGCTGCTCTCAAGGAGCTCCTTCCAGTTTGTATGGATGCCTGGGATTCCTGTGGCCCAAGTGCCAAACCTTGCACTGTGCTGTGTTGAACCTCATCAGGTTCACCCAGGCCCACCTTTCAAGCCTGCTGAGGTCCCTCTGAATGGCTTCCCTTCCTTCCACCGTGACAACTGCACCGCTCAGCGTGGTGTCGGCAGCAAACTTGCTGAGGGTGCACTGAATTCCATCATCAGTGTCACTGATGAAGATGGTACAGAGCACTGATCCCAAGACAGAGCCCTGGGGGACGCCGCTCATTACCAGCCTCCACCTGGACACAGAGCCATTGATCTCCACCCTGTCTGCAGCTTTTCAACCAATTCCTTATCCATCAGGTGGTCCACCTGTCAAATCCACATCCCTCCAATTTGGAGATAAGGATGTGGTGGGGGACCGTGTGAAAGGCCTTGCTCAAGACCAGGTAAATGACATCGGTTGCCTTCTCTTTGTCCACCATCACTCCATCATAGAAGACCACCAGATTGGTTGGGAAACCCAGCACCCACTCCAATATGTACCGGAGGCCTAATGGATAACCTCCAAAAGGTCACCTCTCCCCTTTCTTAGGTCTTCTATTTACCTTACTGTAGAATGACAGCACAGGTCAACAGCACAATTTGGTTTTTGAACCTCCACCAGTAGCACAGCCTCTTACAAGGATGTACTTGTTTTGTTCCTTGCCCAACACAGCTGTGGGCATTAAAATCCAAGGCACTACTGGCAAACCCACAGGCAGGTGCATGCTACTGCTGACTACTGTAGTGCTCCTCATCGGCTTCAACGCTTTCATCTAATTGGTGACTCTTATCTAGCTCCTTCCTGATTTGTTTCATTCCACAATAATCAAAGTACTTGAGCAGTTGAAGAGGCAACACTTTTGTCAGCTGTGTTCCATACTGTTACCATTCACAGTGGAGTGAGCACATCAAATTTGGGTTGAAGATCTCTGTACTTGCGGTACTTGTGGAGCTGAGTAACCTTCTGCCGTAGGAATACAGCAGATATCAAACCTGAGGTTGCTGGCATTCAAAGCGGAAGGTCTGAACTAGAGGCCTCCCACATGTCAGATGTCCTGCAGGATGGCCTCTTATGAACAGAATCATCAAATCACTCAGGTTGGAAAAGACTTAAAAGATCATGGTGTAGAACCACGAAATAGTAACAACTGGAGATGTAAAAATCACACGCTACAGTAACACAAGCCACATTCATTTTCAGCATATTTAGGTAAAATCCTGGGACCACTTGGCTTTTATTAGTAGTTAAAGAAGGAAACTGGTTTCTCAAATGAGCAATCAGTCTTACTAAAGTACATGAGTGTAAACTGAATCAAGCTTCAGGAGCTTACTTTATATTTTATGTAAAAATAGGAAAAATAATACACGGAATAGAGCCATTAAAATGCATGTGCATTTGCGTGCAAGTTCTCTTTCTTCTCTTCCTTTTCTTCCCAGCTTGATAACTGTATTGTTAATAAGAATAAAATATCAGCCTTTACTTGTACACGTACCCAAGATCTTGTAAGTCATTACAACGTGTTTTTGAGATTTGCCACTTCACTGCTCTATAAAAAGCTTCCTGAAAAAGTATTAACAGATGGCCTCTTACTCTCCGAGACTGTTTGCAATACACCAGATGGCAACCTGAAAGAGAAAATCCAACTTACATTTTCAAAACTGAAGGAAATGTGACAATATCCTCACAATAAATATACAGCATGAAGGTAGCAATAAATGATCTGTTTGAAGCAAACTGCCTTTCTTTATTTAAGCAGTGAATCTAGCCCTCATTTTATAACATATTGCAGAATGTTTCATATCCAATGCTGGAAGTAATTTCTGACGCAAGCTGAAAGTTTGGTTTAAATGAGCAACAGGTTTATGAGAGGCAAGGTTATTTGAAAGAGCAAAAGGAATGGGCCAATAGCCTCAGGGGTTAAGATTTCATATACTCAATCTCTGGTGTCTGGTTTGTGTCTAAGAGCTAATCAGTAGGTTGCCTCATTTTTGCTATTAATATTAGAAGTATTAAACCCAACTTGCCAGTCAGAGTTTGGTCAGGGGAAAGTAATAACTGTTCCAGATATTTACTGCTTCTTAGCATTCTGATTCACCTGCTAGAGAGCAGCTTAGCTCTCCTCAAGAGACCTGGAGAGCTCTGCTAAATACAATCAGCTGCTTGCTGTGCTCCTGGCTGTTCTTTGGGATTGCAACTACCAGTTAGATTGATCATATTATCCTTCAGATAAAGTGAATAACCCTTGCTTCTCAAAGAAGTCCCACTGAAATACAGGGCCACTGATGGGGTTAGAGATGTTTTCCAGCACACATTAGGAAACAGAAGAACAGACCTTTGTACTTGTACAGTGTTACAGCCGTGGGCCTTCTTCTTTGGTAAAGCTTTGATGAGTCACTGCAATTTCATAGCATCCATTTAAGTTATGATCCTGTACCTAGTTTTAAAGCCCCAAGGGATTCTGGACAGATGAAAGAAATTCTATAGGCAAGGACAAGTAACTTTCCAACATCTCGACACTGTGGGTCACTAACTGTACTTAGCAAGTTCACCTTTCATGTGAGAATGCACCTGGAAAGCCCATCGATTTCCTCCTCCAGAGCTCCTCTGAACTCAGAGACAGGCAGTGGGCATATAAATGCCTACACCTGCTTTTCCAGGAATACAGTTACCTATTGTGCCCCAGGTTTTAAGCAGAACTCCTCACTGAAGTCAATATGCCATAAGCACAACATTCCTGCAAGATAAATCATAAAATTACAGACCGGATAGCTCTCCTGCCATAGCCTGTGAAAGTAAACTATTTCTATAAAGCTGGTATTTATTATTAATAACATTAAATATTTATAAATATAGCAGATGTACAAGAATTGTCACAGGCAGAGTTTTTCTCTTTACTTTCTCATTGGCAGCAACCCCATTTACACAAGCTACAAACAGTAACAAAAATAACTGTATGGAGATAAGGCAATAATGGGACTATTGCTGGGCTTTCTTTGTAACCGTGCCACCATGCAGCTGTAAGACCTTCTTTCTTAGCCCAGGACAGTAGGCTGCATAAACCACTGAGAGTTTTGGGGAAGAGGCATGAAATTGGCAAAGTTCCGGACTTTCAAAGTCAACTCTAACATGCCCATGATTTCACCTGGAGCTCGAGCAGCTTTTCTCCTAAATAAACACTGTATTAGTTGCCACCTTATATTTTACAACTTCATTGTTTTTCCACTGGACTTCATTGTTTTCTCACTTTCTCCATAGTGCTAAAATCTACACAGTGCAAAAATAAACCTTCAGAAGAACACAGGATAAAATAGCATCTCAATATTACTATTACCATTGTTTTTTGTTGCACTTTTCCTGGTGGCTTTTTCTTAATTTTTGTCAAAAGAAAACCAACCATATGATGCTCGAGTGGCAGTATTTAAGCAGTTTCTTTGTATCTGACAAGAAAGCCAGTGCCTTAGGAACTGGAGCTTGCCTAGTTTGTGAAGTGAATGTACCAGATTCCCTTGGCTTTATTATTCAGAAAGCTGTTAGTGCTTTGAGCTTACCTCCCCCAGTTGTCACCTAACATCCACCATCTTCTGGAATCGGGCCAGACTGCCATCCCCTCCCCCTGCAACAACATATAATGTGTACTCCCTAATCACACTACTGCCTCTCTCTGCTTACAAAACCACTTGAAAAGTTCAGACACGTTGCTAGGAAAAGGACCAGTAATTGCATTACTTTCATCCATCTTTGTGTAGGTGCTAGGTTTGCAAGACTAAAGCCATCATAGGTCACACGCTGCTTACTCTGACACTCCTCTAACTCCCTGGAGAACGAGATCAGTAGAAAGAAAAGACAAACTTTTGTTAGTTTTGCAAGTTGAAACGGCTCTCATCAGAAGGGCGAGGGCAGAGCCAGGCAGCTGAACAGCAGCAGAAAGGTGGGACCATTCCAGTTACTGGCAGTCAGATCGGCCATTAAAAAACCTCGCCCTTACAATGGCTTGCACAACTAAGCCTTACCCAGTTAGGGTCTCTCGACCCAACTGAGAACTGGAAATTTGAAACAGTGAACTTGTAGTAAGGAATCCACACGGCACCACTTAAACCAGATATTATCTTTGTCCTTTGAGTGAAGCAAATCCAAGCTAATCCCAGTGGCCTTCATGGAGTCATACCAGCACACGACCTGATTTACTTTAATAAAGAGGTTAAAATATTACATTTCCTTCTACCCTAGTCATTCAGTCATCAAATGCAACAAAGTCCTATTTAACCCACAGGCCTGAGTTTCCTTTTTCAAGTTGACTGAATGACAGGGTATAGTGGATGGTGATGGCCTGTCAGCATTTCCTTTAGGAACTGGCAGTTTGCCTTATGTGCAAGCTCAAAAACAGAGATACCAGACCTACGAGCTGTCTGCAGTGGGCTTATAAAAGCAGTCACTGACTGCCTCCTAGGAACTTCCCTTGGACAGATAGCAACCAACCTGCATTGAGAAAGCATAAATAAGTCTCTGTACTTTGTTTTATTCTTTCTTATGCTTCTTCTGCTTGGGATTGGGAAGAAGGAGAAAAAAAAACCACAGCCAAACTGCAAAATTGATCTAAAATTATCTCTTTTACTCAGTTCTGAGCCAGGCTCACGCAAAACCTCTGCTGGACACTACAACCACCTTTACTTCTGCTTCAAAAAGGTTTCAGACTGCAATAGGATAGGAAATAGGATAGGAATCTCTCAGTCCGATATTACTCATTAGCATTACACCATTCATTATAATTGTTGATGTTTCACATTTCAAAAGTACCAAATCTGGTCCCACTTCTTGTTGCATAAATCCCAAAGTAGCCTCTGAGTGTAAAACCAGCAGGAGGAAAGGAAGCAGCCCTAGCGTAAGACCACTGATGTGCCTTGTCCCAGGTTTCCTCACACAGAAAAACACCAACTTAGCTGAGATAAGAATGCTGGGAAACAGCAGTTTCTCCTTCATAAAGAATTAGTGTGCAGCTCTTAAGAGTGCAGCATTCAAATAAGAATCAGCATTTTAGCTGGAGACAAATGCGCTAATCATGGCCATGAACACAGCTGAACTAAAAGTCTCAGCAAAACCACTCAGTAATGGCATTAGTCATGATAAAGGAACTGAGTATTTTCAGGATAGGATACACTCAAAGAATACAAACAGAATCTTTTGTGCTTTCTTGTATGGAGAGATGATTCAGAGTGTATATTTGAACAACATGCTCCTAAAATAACAGGGCAATTCAAGATATCCGTTCAAGGAATGCGTCTGGAGAAGAAAGCCATTCCATAAATTGTTCTCTAATTGTTTGGATGATCAGTTCCTCTGTCACTGAGCAAGAACAGTCCAGCAGGAAACAAATAAATAAAGAAATACAGGAACAGTAAGAATTATAAAAATAAATTGAAAAATAGATACCTTTTTATTATTTTTTATTTTACCTCTGAACATCCCTAAACCTTTTTTAGATTAAAACTTGACTACTCCATACTCCCTGAAGTTGTAGGGATGTGGGAATCAGAACTTGGTGTCTGTTTAAAAAACAAACAACTTTTAACCTCCTCTGCCTCACGCAGATCTTGTCTTCCAAGCAAATTGCTCAGCGCTGTGAGAAGAAGCCACCAATGCAACTGAAGGCACTATAGACACTGAGGCAGCAGTAAAGCATCTCTGAAAACCACTGTGTGTTTTTAAGTGCATGCTTTATGGAAACTTATCCTCATATAAAAACAAACCATATCAAAAGGATAATGATTTTTTCTTGTTTAAAACTTGGAAGCACTACTTTCAATGCTTCTAATAACGTAAAATGAAAAGATGATAGAAGCATTCCGCTACTCCGGCTGACATATCTCAGCAATGTACGGCTGACGATGATTAACCACATCAGAATTCTTTATTCCAAGTGTAAAGCTAAACATGTCTTGCAGTAGCTGAGGCACCACAGCTCACGGTTTTGTCTCACATGTTACCCGATGTGTTGCTGACCTCTAGTTGGGTAGATCTGGAAATACAGGCTCTGGCCTCTCCCACATAAGCAGACAACATCTGAAGCACTAATACAAAATCCAAACAAAGAAGCAGAAGGCTGAAAGACTTTTGCCTCCTCTCAGCTGTGGTCATGAGACAAAGCCTGAAGGCGCAATGCAAAGCGTAGACAAGCAGATGGAGAGTTTGTAATAGACTGGTGGGAGAGATTTAGTGTAGGAACACAACACATTTTTGCTTCCAAGATTTGAATTCTAATGTCTCCTGACTAATTTAAACCTCTCAAATGAAGTGAGGGATTACTGATCTGCAATAATGTACAGGAAAAAACGTTGAGAAATCCAGACCTAATATTTTAAACTAATAAATGAGAGAGAGGGAGGGGAGCAGGAGGAGGGAGATTTGTTAGGTCTGCGGCACACAGCCACGGAATGGCTTAGCTTGGAAGGGTCCTCCAAGATCATCTCATCCACCCCTCTGCCGTGGATGGGCATGGCTGCCAGCCACCAGATCGGGCTGCCCCGGCCCCATCCAGCCTGGCCCTGAATGCCTCCAAAGATGCCTCCCTGCCCTCCCAACCATTTTATGACTTTTGAAGATCCCAAAACCACAAAGATCCACATGTAAACAACTGACCCAAAAACACGGCGAGCCTGCGTTTTTCCATCAGAAAATAAATTTTGTAAGACTCAGGCTGACAAAACTTCAAACTCAGAAATTTTACTTCTGAAATCTTCAAACCCGGACTTCAAACTAAATGGCAGAATAGCACGACAGCTTGGCATTCCAGCAACACCTGCATCAAAACTTACTACAGAACATACACATGACATTGAAGTACACAACTTACTCAGGCATTTTCACTGAGTATTGTCTTGGAAAAGAATAAACGCAGATAAGAGCAACACTTTCTGAAACTAATCACCTTTAAGAGAGGAGGGTTTGAAAATCCTTAAAATATGAAGACCCATTTGAAGTAAGCCTATCACAGTTTCCTGTCCACAGTGCCATACCTCCAAAATAAACAGCTTTAATCTGTGCTAATCTTATTTCACCAAAAAGAAGGTAAAGCTGGCAACAGGAAAAAGATTAATCAAGTTCAATAAGCCGATCTATTTGTTTTTAACACCTCTGACCTTGATTTTGCTTAGCAAAACAAGCTATCTGAATTCTCCAGTGGAGGAGATAAAGGAAAAAGATGAGTATTCCACAGCTGCATGTTACAAGGGCTCCCTGAGTAATGGATCACATCCTTCTTGCTGTGAGAGATTCAAGAGGGCTCCAGTAAAAAGAATCATTTCATCCAGCACAAGATCAAGCTCACTTTGAAAACAGGAAAACGTGGGGAGTATTAGAATAGGCTGCAGGTTCAGTCAAGGATAGATATTATACACTTCACACCTGCCAAGGTTTGTCTTCTAGGAATTATATCCTAATTCTTTTACTAGGGAACTATTTCAGAACAGCCTCTGTTCTTGAAAGCTGCAACAGCAGACAGACACAGACACACAGACAGCAGACAAATCAAAATAAACTTTTTCCAGCCGTGTGATTAATACTTGCCCTTGCATTAGGGAACTTGTTGAAAGGGCAAGCACTGCTTAACATTCACTGCAGCTCTCGGGTCAGGAGAACATTTTCTGTGACTCTGCAGGGATTGTGCAGCCTGGCTTCTCAGGAGGGAGGGGTGGTAGGAGTGCTTCCAGGCAGCAGGATCAGGCAGGAACAGAGCAGGGCTGGGGAGCGTTGTGTTGGATGGAAAATGTAAGAAAAAAACACAGCTCTGTTTTTTGAGAAAAATTCTTATTGGGTTTTTCAGTTGGGCACCTGTTCTTTATAGTAGTGTGTCCTCTATTAGGACTACCTCATGTTATTTGTAAGCCACCTTCAGAGAGCTTTGGAAAAGCATGAACTGCCTTGGGTTAAAAGCACTGGGAGATGGAATTCAATGTCCTTTCATTGCAGCTCATCTGACCTCGAGTGAAAAAGTGTTAGCTCTGCAGGCTGGAATCCTCAGTCTGTAAAATAGGAATAATCTCTGCTTATTCGGGCTGAGAGCTGGGCTTATCACTGCTCTTGAGCACTGAAAACAGAACAGGCATAAATCTTCAACACTGCTAATGATAATTTTTTAATGGTGCCAGATAAGAAGCTGCACTTACTGGGATTTCCCATTAGTTTCTTAGTGACAATAGTTTGATATTTCCTTGGAAGATAAGGCTCTTATTTAAAAAAAATAATAATAATCTGTTTTAGAAACTAGAATTAACATTAGTGATGTTGAGTCATTTCATTTCGATAGAATTGAACAATTCTGGTCAAGATCTTTTGCTTTGATTTCATTATATTGACAAACTAATTGCATTCTCATCTGTTGTAATTCTGTAGTGTGTCAAAATTATACAGTGAGAAAACTCAAAATGATGAAACTGAAGGCCCCTCATCTTACCAAAACATAAGTTTCAATAAACCGCCAGCAAAACAGTTTTTCTACGTTGAAGTCTGATTTAACCCAAAAAATGTTTTCCTGACAGAAAACATGCAGTCTGATGATACTCAGAGAGCTCTTATAATTTCTTCAGATGATGCATAGGCAAGGCTTTGCTCAGAAGACTTGCAGCTGAACTTCAGCAGTGCTTTGCAGTCCAAGACAACCCTTAAGCATGGCTCCAGCTCCCTTGGAAGAGGAACCCACTCCAGAACTCTGCTCAATATTGAAGCTGGCCATGGAGCACACTGAAACTAACAGGAATACATGGTCTACTGGAAGCTGCTCGTCAGTGGCGCTGTAAGGAGTAAGCAGGGCAACTTCAGCAGAATGTACAACATACTAGAAATTGCAGACAGATTCTGCTAGGGCTGTACCAGGGCAAAAAAAAATAGCCAGAGATCAGAATACGTGGATAATACCAGTGGACTACACTCAGTACAAAAATCAGAAAACGCTGTCCAGAGGTAGGTCTTCTTTGAGCTTCTCTGTAAAGCAGCTTTGAATTTGCATAGCTAATCACAAATTGTACAAATCTGACAGATATTATACTTAAAATGCAAAAATAAATTATGTCAGAAAGAAGATCTGAGTACCTAGCAGTACCTAATTAATTCTGCTATTAAACCAGACAGATACAACATTTCCCTTTTGAATCCTGCTCTTTTCTAGATTTCTGTTCTATTTTCTTGCTGGATTCTAATCCTTCAGACCATTACTTCATATTTAATTTCACTGTTCCTTATATCTTCCTGTTTTTTTCCTCTCTGCTGCTTCAGTTCAGCTGTTATCCCCACTCCATATCCAAATGCACATACAGAAATATCACGCTCTATCAGTTCCTCTTGCTTACTCAAAGCTCCATTATAGCACATACCGGGACTTTCACACACTGCTGCCCAGCACTGAGTCAGGTGTTAATGAAAGGGCAAACAGCCCTCTGCTGCTTCATATGGTGGATCTCGATGCTGATAGTCAAACTCCTTTCAGAAGCAGATCTGCCACAGGCTTCAAAAAGGAGATCTGCACATGTGGGCAGAGGAGAATATTGGAGTCAAGATCTACCCATGCAGATCTAAAGATAATTTTCATTAGCTAGGAAGCCAGTCAGACGTTTTAAAGTTGACACAGACAATTCAACTTGGTTGGGAATTTTCAACGTGAACAGCAAGGTGGTCTGCAGCCTAGAAAACTGTAACTGTCAGAAAGCCTAGTTACCAAGGGGGCCGTTTCATTCTTTACATTTTGTTTCACATTTAAAAGCTCAATGCCCATTAGACAGAAATATCCATATTCACCTAAGGATCTCAGTTGCCACCACTAGGCACTTCCCAAATTTAGTCTGAAACTGACTTTAACCTGAAGAGATGAAACATAAGCTGCAGTGCCCTATAAAACCTGGATCTCGATCATGATACTACAGCCATTTGCCAATGGTGACTTTGCTCCCCATCAGAGAAAATGCATGTTAACATTAGGAATTAAGAAATATCCTGATTAGAGGCATCATGTCTTCATCCCTTCTGCCATGCTGTGGAACACTCATTCCAGCAGGGGACTCCACTTGACCAGCAGAAGGTAGTAGCAAGTCGTTAATATATAATTAACATACAACAACAATTAATTACTCAGCATCTGACCAATAACTATGACATTCAGCTGCTTTTGCCTGCCTCACAACACAGAAACATTTGCAACTCCCACAGACAGCTATTAATTCAAATATACCCTACTTCCCCCAGCAAGTGCAGAACACAGGCCAAAGGGAGCATTCCAATCTGTTGCACAGTGCAGTATGAAGCAACATTTCCACACACCCCAGCATGCAGAGCATGCTGGAAATTAGACCCAAACCCTACCTCTGCAGACAGCAAGTCGTCAACATTCTACTCGAATATTACAAAATACACCCAAGTACACAGTCATCTTAATTTTTAAATGATTCTTGTTAGTTTGTATGGACTTTAGAACGCTGTACAGCTATACTCTAGAAACTTCAGAGTTATGACTGACTGAGCTATGGCTGGTTAAGGAGTGTTTTCAAATGCATCGCTTAATTGTTCCCTGTACATTAACTTATTAACAGAGGCCTGTTTATTGACTCTGCTTTGTGCCAAGTGCTTACAACAGCTACTCTAGGGTCCCCAGTGGAATCTCTCTATACACATACCGCAGGTAACAATTCCTGCTGATGCAGCATCATGCTGTTCTTCCAGCTGTTCTGGTGCCAGCCAGAGAAATAGGGTCAGCATTGGTATCTTATTTGTTTCCTGATGCTTGACTTGCATCCTCCTTCCCTCTAGAGAGAGCATTGTTCACAAAAGCACTTTATTTTTATTGCTCCTGTTAAGCTCTTTTGCTCTTCAGCAGAGGCTGCTCAGCCTAGCAAAACCCAGAGCGCAGGCTCTCCAGTGGAAGCAGTGTTTTGGTTTGAGAAACGTCTCCTGCCTTTGCTTCTGCTGCTGTCGTACTTCTCACAAAAAATTCCACAACAAATCCAACTCACACAATGCTTCTGAGAGCAGAGATCTTTCACTGTGTGCCTCACTCATGTCCTAAAAAAGCGTTAAGCCTCAAACAGCAGCAGGCAGAAGGAAATTGCTTGCTAGGTGGACTGCAGTCCTGCTCATTGACTTGTGCAATTATTCAAGAACGTCCTTGCTCTGAGCATGTGGATATGTGTCTTGATTCACTAGCTGTCAGAGACAATTCTGTTTCACGTCCCCTAAAAACATTACCAGATTTTGATTAAGGAAGGTCAAGGATGGCTTTTCCCTTCCAATATTGAGACTTCAGGGGAAAAAAAAAAAAAAAAAAGAAAAAAGAAAAAAAAGTACTCATCACCTTTTATCTCCACTTGAAAAATATCAAATTGCCTGAAATGACAGAAGCCATAGATAGCAGTACGTACAAGAACGTTGCTATGCAAATAGGTTCCCAAAACTACAGCATGTAGGTTAAATCCCCTAAGAAGTATTTTTACAGAAGAACAAAGCGATGCTCAGGCAGCATCTAAGACAATATCGATTTGCCAGAGCAATTTTAAATGTGTATTGTTACTGACCTAGCATATTGGAGACTTAAATTAATCCTTAATGCTTCAATACATTAAAAAAAAAAAAAAAAAGAAAAGAAAGAAAAAAAACAAAACCAAAAAAAAAACCCTCAACTTTCCAACTTTCCCAGTATTTGATTTGCCTTTGAAGGTAAGAATATCAAGAGACATAATCAGCTCTAGCTGCAGACTCCAAATCTTCGCCTGGCACCACTGTCAATAAAACACATCCTCAGCCAGTGTGAAATTGGTATAGCTACACTGGATCTGCTACATGCAGCTGCAGTATTTCACACCAACTGAGGATCGAAGTATACATGTATAAGTGAAGGAAGCATACGTTCTCATCTGGATTAATAATGCTGCAGAACACAGAGCATCTCAAGCTGAGTAAAACAAATGACAAGTTCATAAGAAATATATTCTTCTAATTGAGTTTAGGGCACTAAATAACTGCTGTCTTCTAACAGAGAATCAGATTCATGGAGAGTATCTCTACATTAATTAGGAGCAAGACTGTCACATGGATTTTAATGAAATAAAGTTATGTCTGTGGCTTCTCTGGGATATTGAAGTCAATTTATCTGAGGAAGACACATAACAGCTGGCTTTTTCTTTTTGTAGGAATTGGAAGAACAGTACACTGAAGAAGGTAAGCAGGAGTTAGCATTCAGAACAAGGTCTTATCTGCTAAGGCACAGATTTTGATAGTCTGAAAGCCTCAATCACCAAGATGGAATTATAGAAATCCAGCAGGCTGATAGAACAACAAGTCATACTGCCATCGTGCTAGAGCAGTGCTCATGGCAGTGAGCATGATGCATAGCCAGGACTTAGGTAATACAGAATGCAGCCAAAACATTTTTCAGCTACAAGCTCCCAATCATGCTGGCCTCAAATCATCTGGCCACACAGAAATCTACTTGCCAGCATCGTATTAGACAACTACTGCTTCCCGTCTTGTGCTGCTAAACGCAAGAGAACTTCAATCTAAATGAAAGGTTTTTAGCTGTCTTAGTCCAGTACAACACCAAGTCGGGAGGGAGTGTTGATCTGCCTGAGGGGAGAAAGGCACTACAGGGGGACCTGGACAGACTGGATCGATGGACCAAGGTAAACTGTATGAGTTTCAATATGGCCAAGTGTCGGGCCCTGCATTTTGGTCACAACAACCCCAGGCAACCCTACAGGCTTGGGGAGGAATGGCTGAAAAGCTGCCTGATGGAAAGGGACCTTGGTGTGCTGATGGGCAGTGGGCTGAAGATGAGCCAGCAGTGTGCCCAGGTGGCCAAGAAGGCCAATGGCAGCCTGGCTTGGATCAGGAATGCTGTGGTGAGCAGCACCAGGGAAGTCATCCTGCCCTGTACTCGGCACTGGTGAGGCCTCACCTCCAGTGCTGTTCAGTTTTGGGCACCTCAGTACAGAAAGGACATGGAGATGCTGGAGCAGGTCCAGAGAAGGGCAGCAAGGCTGGGGAAGAGCCTGGAGGATGTATCCTATGAGGAGAGACTGAAGGAACTGGGGCTGTTCAGTCTGGGGAAGAGGAGGCTGAGGGGAGAACTGATTGCTCTCCCTCAATATCTGAAAGGTGCTTACAGCAGAGCGGGGCTGGTCTCTTCTCACTGGTGACAGGATGAGGGGAAATGGCCTCAAGTTGTGCCACAGTAAGTTTAGATTGGAGATCAGGACAAAGTTCTTTACAGAAAGGGTTGTTAAGCACTGCAGTGGGCTGCCCAGGGAGGTGGTTGAGTCACCATCCCTGGATGCATTTAAAATCCATTTGGATGGGGTGCTCATGGACATGATTCAGCAGAGGGTTGTTAGAGTTAGGGTAGTGTGGTTAGGCCATAGTTGGACTTGATGATCTTTAAGGTCTTTTCCAACCTGAGTGATTCTATGATTCTAAATAAACTGCCAAACCCCACTTAGCATTTTAGAAAACAAATATCCAAGTACCTATCACTGAAGATAAGAAGTGACAGGACACGACAACTCACAAGCATGCCAAGCTGTTCAAAAAATAGACACCAGCAAGCTACAACAGCTAACGGTTTCCATCTGCTCTCACCTGTGGGACCTCACTGGACTGATCCTCACTAAAAACCACAGGAGAGTACTGTGGTGTTACATTAACCCCTCAATCTTGTTTAGCATTTTAGTAATGAAACCATTCACACACACTATGAAAATTCAGATCCTCTCCCATAGGTTAAGAAGGAGTATCTCCTTCTCAAAATAAAGCTTTAACATTTTTCAATAAAACACATAAGATTTCCCTTGAAGTTCTACTCAGTTGTACTCCGGGCTGATGACGGCAGACACCCCAGTTCCTCACTGGTACCAAATGTCCCCTTGATTACTCTAACTCAGGGTGAAGTGGATTGGATAGGACCTGTTCACTACTACATTGCATAGCCTTTCAAGTAGAAAAGTTCCTCTTTTTTCACATTCCACAGCAGCTGCAGCACAAGTGACCAATGTTTCTTCAGTCACTACTAAACTGAAGATCACAAAGTTGTTTCACAGTATGGGTCTGCATGTGATCTTCCCAAAAGTGTTTTAAAACAAGCATACAACACAACTGCAGAAGTAATTTCACTGACTAGTATAGTTTACTAGAGTTGTAACATGAGAAAAGCATTAGCTGGTGTTTTTTTTACAAATAGGATTTTAATTCAGTCCATGTGCTTTCTGCACAACAGAAGGGTGTCACAGCAAAAAAAGCAAGTGCTCCACACAAAGCTCCTGATGCCTAATGCTTCAGGAAGTCAACAATTTTTTTTAAAAGACGACCATGCAAGGTATTGTTATAGATGTTATTATCCTGGTTTGGGTCAGTCGCCATCATATACAACTCTCCTGCATGGACATCCTCAAAGTCAGCACTAAAGTTCTCAGGATTGAACCGAACCCACACAGTATATCTGTAGTCAACCGTACGCATGGAATAGCCCATGATTCTGATGTCTTTTAGCTTCGGCTTGTCAGAGTCCCACTGTGGAGTGTCTGCAGGCCGGGGATATTGGCTGAAAGCAACAGGTTCTTCACTGTAACACCTCTTAGTGTCATTACAAACATCCTCCTTCTGTACCGTCTGTTCAGAGGACTTAAAATACCGGACAATGCTTGCCCCCTCCGTGCACAGCGCAACACGAAATGAAGTCTGTGGGCACGCAGGAGGAACCTGCAGGCCAGCAAGTTCAGCAAGCGTTGAAAAGAGGGAGACAAGCTCCACCATTTTTTCGCTTCGTCCTGGAAGAAACACCAAAAAACATATTACTGAACATGATGACTTGACATTGGTGCATATTTGAAACTTACATAATTAAATTGGTATTTTATTGCAAGTGCTCTGTACTAGATTTGTGGAGTAACAATCAAGGTGTGGCAGTCTGCTCTGAGGATGCTAGGCTGTACGTATTTTAACAAGAAGAAATTTTTGCACTTACAGTTCTCAAATGTGCAAACTCTTCAAGACAACGATATTCATTACTTTGAGAAAAAAAATTCAGAAACACAAAGCAAATTCCAGTGTCAACTGTTTAACGTGTCTGCCTTTATCAAAACAGTTCCTAATGCCACAGTGCTACACAGAGAACTCTTAGTTATTACTGTTTCAAAGCAGCTGCCACTACAAAAGGGAGGCTGAGCATTGTTTCCACAGTATTCTTATGTAGTGCAGATGCCTAAATTACCTGCTGGATTAATGCAGGCATCTACTGCGAAGGTGCAGCTAACCATAGTAAAAGTCTGTGTCCAAACACGGAACATTCCCTTCATCAATTTGTTCCCTATTAGTACAGAAGCACGCTCAATAACACCGAGAAGCTGCTCATATTGGAAGCACCATTGTATCACCCCTTGTTTTTTAAATATATTCAGTGCAAACAAACAAAGCCAAAAATTTACCTTGCGGAACCAAGCCTAAAATATGGCTAAAGGGATCGAGGTAGGGGAAGACTCTCCCTCCTCGACTAGCAGAGGAAGTCGTCATTCCTGGTACATAAAACATCAGCGGCACTCGGGTAGCAACATCAAAATTGCTGTATTTTGCCCATTCACCATGCTCTCCCAGGGACCATCCTAGACGACAGAGTGTAATTCAGAGCACATACAGACTTGTAATCTAGAAGTCATTTCTTTTTCACTGTAAAGTGACTTTGGCAGTTGAGGCCATTAGTCTTACCAAGGTCATATTAAAATGCAAATAACCTATCTATGTTTAAACATAACAAGATTTTTCTAATACGAAAACTATTTCCACAGCCATGTAAATCTTGCAACTTGATATTCTCATATCAAGGAAACAATTACACCTGTCTCTATTTCCATTACCTTAGATTAGAATTAGGAAATCAGTATTAAAAGAGAATGAAAGAGGAGCTTGGGTTAGTCATCGCACCTGCAGGGATCTCCACACCGTGTCCACAAAGCACTAGTTTAGCTTTGTGCAGCTGTCAGCTCTCCAATACCAGTTATACTGCAACTGAATATCCCTTGGAGCCAATACTGCTATCTAAGCCACAGCAGGATGCTACCCTGAAGGAAGCAATAGAGGTAAAATCTCTTTAGCTTTCCTCATCCTCCTGGAAGACATACCAACATGACTTCCTTTCATGGCAGACTGATTGCTAACTTCACTATTTCCAAAATTTTTTGTCTCGCTTTGCTGCCATGGTATGGAAACACCACTTGTTTACAGTTAACCACAGCAAGAGAAGCAGGAAAAAAAAAAAGAAAGAAAAATAAAGAAATGAAAGAAGGAAATTCGGTCTACAGACTGAGTGGCAGATTGGCAAGTCAGGAGCTACATCTAGAGCTTCTTTTGTACATGAAGTGTTAATTCTATTACTCTGCAATTCACAAGGGCTTTTTTTACACAGACATGCTCACAAACCCAAAATAACCAAATTAACCAAACACGTGACTTTAAATTAATTAAATTGGCAATTAAGAGGACCACAGGAAGATTATCTTAATGAATGTTAGAATACTGAAGCAATTACAAGCTTGAGGTATTTTTCCCATAATCCAAAGACCCCAAATATGAGGGGGGAAAACAAATTGTTATCAGTTTAGACGCTGCTAGCAGCAATGACATACAAAAAAAAGAAAACAACCCAACATTTTAGTGGTTAATGAGAAACCTTGTTGCCCGCCATAGCAGATGCCCTTTACAAATTGCAAAGAGGGCAACGTGGTGGCAGTCCTTTAGCAGCAATCCTCCCAGCAGAAGTCACTCCCTGGGGCAGGAAGTGGGAATGTAGTAAGCTCAGCCCAGTGTTCTGGCAGACAGCCTCTTCACCCACTCGTCTTTATTACTCATAGCCAACCCTCAGCCTGATGAAAGACACAGAGGTGCCTGCAGAGGAACAGGGCCACAGTCACAGAACTCCGTGTCGGTCCATGAAGCAGGGACAGACCAGCCAGATATACAAGGTACAGCAGCTCTGCTATGCGTTATAAAAACACACGCCTAATTAATATTAATGTAATAAATATTAATAATTAATATTTATATGAGTTGCACAATTAAGAATTTAGTAGCAGTGAGCTGGAGGTAGATTGAGATGCTTACCATGATCAGCAGTAAAAACTACTATCGTGCTGCTTGAGAGTCCTACATCATCTAAAGCATTCAAGAGCAGGCCGACCTGCATATCCAGGTAAGAAACTGCTGCATAGTAGCTCTGACGAATCAGCCTCTGAAAATTAAGAAACAGGAGAAGGAATAGAAGAAGAAAAAAAAAAGCTGGATACCTCAGAACATCTAAAAGCAGCCTATTGCTCCCTTGCATTCGAATGAGTTATGGAAGTTTGACTTCACTGTATTGATGGCTTACCTGGAAGTCATCTGGAAGTGGTCCATAAGGGAAGGTAGCATTTAATGCTTTCACATCATCCCTCTGTCTGATATCCATCCAGGGGTTGTATGCCACAGGAGGCAGTTTCTCAGGCACCCAGGGATCTGGGGCTAACGTGATGTTTTCCAGCGGGTACAACTTCAGAAATTCCTTTGCAACACAAGCACACAAAGACTGTCCTCACCTCTAAGGTCTACTGTAAAATTGCATTGCAAACCATTAACCATTTCTCCTTGCATGACCCTTTCTTAATGTTCTTGCAGTTAGTTTATAAGACTTCACCCACCTCCAAGTATAAGGAGGTTATACTGCTATGTTAATTAATTCCGAAAAAACTGGTCACAACTCTCTCATTAAACATCCTGAAATTCAACACAGCTGCTAAAATTACATGGAGTAAAGGCTGTTTTTCAGTTTTTTTTCTCAGAAACAATAATAACAAAGCACCTGTGAAACAGTTTCAATAAGAAAAACACTTTTCTAAGTTCCTTTCACCACAGGCTTTAGGTTCCTCACCTGTGGATACCTCAAAGGGATATGTGGCTTATGGTAGCCAACAGCCAGGAAGAATTTTTGCTTCCTGGTTTTCATAACGTTCAGTAAGCGTATGGCCTCTTCAGTGGTTTGAATATCAGGCAGAGTACCACCGGGCATTTCTGTCACATCTACTGGGCACACCAAGTTAGCATAAAGTCTTCCATCTTTTCCCTTGCAGGTCTTTAAAAAAAAAAAGAAAAAAAAAGAAAAAAAAAAAAAGTTATGTAATTTAATTTCTGTAGAAGCACAGAAATAATCTTCAGTTCTGTAATTATCAAATAAATTCATTTCTCAACCCTTTCACCAATAAATGGTCTGCAGATCATACACAGAAATGAATTTCTCAACTTCTATGAACGCTGAAAGCACCAACCAGCTTGATGACTGAGGCAGAAAGTTTCAGGGGCTGATGAACGCACAAAACATACAATTGTCATGTCTAAAGAAAAGCAGAATCTTTTCTAAAGCTGGCCAAAAGATGAAAAGTAGCTACACAAAAAATACACAGCTTCTATAACGAATAGAGACTCTGACCTATTAAGAAGCAGGGTTCTTTTGGTTACGCTATACACATGCATTTTGTGATTGCTCTGATCCCATAGAAAGCTGCCTGAAAGCTATTACTGAGTCATTAATTTCTGAGCAAGTGCCAGCCATTTATGGTCAGCAAGGAAAGATAGATTCGCACAAATGGCTGCCAAGAAAAGGCGCCCTCAGCAGGCAGCTTGGGAGAGCTGTTAAATGAACATAAAGAGAACATAAATGAACACATTTATCACAGAATCACAGAACTGTAGGGGTTGGAAGGGACCTCCAGAGATCATCGAGTCCAACCCCCCAGCCAAAGCAGGTTCCCTACACCATGTAGCACAGGTAGGCATCCAGGCAGGTCTTGAACATCTCCAGAGAAGGAGACTCCACCATCTCCCTGGGCAGCCTGTTCCAGTGCTCCGTCACCCTCACTGTAAAGAAGTTCTTGCGCATGTTTGTGCGGAACTTCCTATGCTCCAGTTTCTGGCCATTTCCCCTTGTCCTGTCTCCACTCACCACTGAAAAGAGTCCGGCCTCGCCATTCTGCCCCCCACACCTTAGATATTTATAGACCTGGATCAGGTCCCCTCTCAGTCTCCTTTTCTCAAGGCTGAACAGACCCAGTTCACTCAGCCTTTCCTCATAGGGGAGATGCTCCAGGCCCTTCACCATCTTCGTGGCCCTCCGCTGGACTCTTTCCAAGAGATCCCTGTCTTTTTTGTACTGGGGAGCCCAGAACTGGACGCAGTGCTCCAGATGAGGTCTTACCAGGGCAGAGTAGAGGGGGAGGATCACCTCCTTCGACCTGCTGGCCACGCTCTTTTTAATGCACCCCAGGATGCCATTGGCCTTTTTGGCCACAAGGGCACACTGCTGGCTCATGGCCAACCTGTCGTCCACCAGGACACCCAGGTCCCTTTCCGCAGAGCTCCCCTCCAGCAGCTCATCCCCCAACCTGTACTGGTGCATGGAATTATTCCTCCCCAGATGCAAGACTCTACACTTGCTTTTGTTAAACCTCATCTGGTTTTTTTCTGCCCAGCTCTCCAGCCTATCCAGGTCTTGCTGAATGGCAACACAGCCTTCAGGCGTGTCAGCCAATCCTCCCAACTTCGTATCATCGGCAAACTTGCTGAGGGTGGCCATTATCCCCTCATCAAGGTCATTGATGAAGATGTTGAACAAGACCGGACCCAGCACAGACCCCTGAGGAACACCGCTGGTTACAGGCCTCCAACCGGACTCTGCACCACCAACAATGACCCTCTGTGCTCTGCCAGTCAGCCAGTTCTCAACCCACCTCACTGTCCACTCATCTATCCCACACTTCCTCAGCTTTGTTATAAGGACGTCATGGGGGACAGTATCAAATGCCTTGCTGAAATCAAGGTAGACTACATCCACTGCTCTCCCCCTATCCACCCAGCCAGAGACAACATCATAGAAGGCTACCAGGTTGGTCAAGCACGACCTCCCCCTTGTGAACCCGTGCTGACTACTCCTGATAACCTCCTCTTCTTCCAGTTGTCTGGAGATGACATCCAGTACAAGCTGTTCCATCACCTTTCCAGGGACAGAGATGAGGCTGACTGGCCTACAATTGCCTGGGTCTTCCTTCTTGCCTTTTTTGAAGACCGGGGTGACGTTGGCTATCTTCCAGTCTTCAGGCACCTTCCCCGTCTTCCAAGACTTCTCAAAGATGACCGAAAGCGGTTCAGCAATCACCTCTGCCAGCTCCTTCAGCACCCGTGGATGAATCCCATCGGGTCCCATGGATTTCTGAACATTGATGTTGCCTAGGCGCTCCCGGACCACCTCTTCCCTGACAGAAGGGGGGTCTTCCATTCCCCAGATCCTCTCACTAATCTCCAGGGTCTCAGATTCCCGAGGGGGAGCTTTTTCACTGAAGACAGAAGCAAAGAAGGCATTCAGTATCTCCGCCTTCTCAGCATCCCCCGTTACCAGAACACCCCCGTCACTTAGCAGGGGAGCCACATTCTCCCTAGTCTTCCTTTTACTGTTAATGTACTTGAAAAAACCTTTTTTATTATCCTTTATCCCCTTTGCCAGATTTAATTCCAGGCGGGCTTTAGCCTTCCTTGTCGCATCCCTGCAGACCCTGACAACATTCCTGTATTCTTCCCAAGTAGTCAGACCCTTTTTCCACATTTCATTTGCCTTCTTCTTTCCTTTGAGTTTGTGCACGAGCTCCTTGCTCATCCACACAGGTCTCCTGCCACCCTTTCCCGATTTCTTCCTCACAGGGACGCACTGATCCTGAGCTTGGAAGAAGAGCTGCTTAAATGCTGACCAGCTCTCACAGGCCCCCTTGCCTTCCAACACCCTAGCCCATGAGACAGCTCCAAGTAGGCCCCGAAAGAGATCGAAGTTGGCTCTCCTAAAGTCCAAGATAGCAATCCTACTTTTTGCTTTACTTCTTCCACTCAGGATCTTGAACTCCACCATCTCGTGGTCACTACAACCCAAGCTGCCCCCGACCTTTACTTCCCTGACAAGCCCTTCTCTATTAGTGAGAATAAGGTCCAGCAGTACCCCTCTCCTCGTCGATTCCTCAACCACCTGCATCAGAAAGTTGTCTTCAACACATTGCAGGAACCGTCTGGACCGCGCATGCCTGGCCACATTGCTTTTCCAGCAAATATCTGGATGATTGAAGTCCCCCATAAGCACCAGCGCCTGGGATCGTGACGCTGCTTCCAACTGTTTGTGGAAGGCCTCATCAACCTCCTCCTCCTGATCAGGGGGCCTGTAGCACACACCCACAACGGTGTCAGCCATACCAGCCCGCCCCTTGATTCTTACCCACAAGCTCTCCACTGCTACACCACTCTCCCCCAGGTGGAGTTCAATACATTCAAGCTGCTCTCTTACATAAAGAGCAACTCCACCACCCCGCCTTGCCGGCCCGTCTTTCCTAAAAAGCACATAGCCCTCCATGACAACATTCCAGTCATGCGAGCTGTCCCACCACGTCTCAGTGATCGCAATGAGATCATAGCCATGTGACCGCACGCAGATCTCTAACTCTTCCTGTTTATTTCCCATACTGCGCGCATTAGTGTATAGACACTTCAGGGAGGCAGCATTCCCCTGCCACACTCCATCCCTTCGAACTCCACCCTCGTCACCCATCAAATTCACTTTTGAGCCTTGAACTACCTGAACCTCAGCAGTACTCATTTTGTCCCCTTCCCCCTTCTTACCTAGTTTAAAGATCTTTCAATGAGGCCTGCCAGCTCCTGGGCTAGGATCCTTTTACCCCTTGTAGACAGTTGAGCTCCATCTGCAGCCGTCATGCCAGGAGCCGAGTAAATTGATTTATGTAAAAATTGATTTATGAATTTTATAAAAATTGATTGATTTATGTAAAAATTGATTAAGTAAATTGATTCATTTATGTCGTGGATACAAATGCTGTTGTTAGAATCAGTATTTTTCAGCTGTAAATGCAAGAACAAAGTATCACCAAGGCTGCCTGTACCCTCACGGCTGGATCTCCTAGCTCTGACATTTACAGACTCAGCACACAGCGTTATCCCAGTATGTGCACAAGTGTAAAATGGATTCTTGTAGGCCACGTGTAAGAGTAACAAACACTCTAGAAAATCAAATCAAAATTTCAGATTACTTAAAGCTTATTTCAGTTATGAGTTCCCCTCTCTGGCTCAGCTCTGTATCTGTGATATAAAGTCACCAATCCTATGACAATGTTTTGTAACTGAATACAGTAAGGCTAGCATGAAAGCTGATAACTTTTCAGATAAAGAATTTCATGACCTAGACGCATGGTTAAGATCACTTTATCTTGAATTAATCTTTATATCTCAGTAACATTACCAAATTCTAATTTCTAGATACTTCAATTCAGAACGGGCTCATGAATTAACATGACACAACTTACCATGCAGTACAGACCTCCCTTGGAAGTTTTAGCAGCAGCATCAAACTGGAGTACTTATTTCCTTGTCCAATGTTACAGTCTCAAAAGCCAGACCACAGGCTTATGTTAGACACAAAGAACTTTGTTATACCTGAAAACCATTCTTTGTTAGCATCCCACAAACCACTTTTACCTTATCATTTTCATATTTTTCAGTAGAAGGATGAAAGGGTGGAATGGACCAGCTGTATGGATAGTCATCGCTGTAGTTGGATGAAATTCCTGACAAAAGCAAAGACATAAAAGTGTTCTAGCAATTCACTGAATCAGGAAGCTCCAATGCAAACGTGAGTTCTTTTCAAAATATATGTATATTTGTAATTCCACAATCTAAACGTAGGCCATCTTCCCTGAAATACACCTGTTACTGAGGAAAGACACTTCAGCTTTTCAAAGAACCTAACTTTAGGAGCAGAAGAAACAGAACTAATAATATATACATTCCTAATCAGATTTTTCATCAACTGAACATCTGTATATCCACGTAAGTTAAGCTCTGGGGTAAAGATTTACCAGAAAGAGAATCACCTAAGTATTATACTATTTTTCATCTCAGTGGTGTCAGGTGTCAAAGAACCAAATTTCCTATTTAACCAGTAACATCAGCCATATGGTCTATATCTCCTGATCCAGACAGCCTATTGCGTAACATGAAATGTGTGTATGCAAAACTGGGACAATGAGGCTGTTCACCTTTAGTAGACACCTAATTTCAAGACACGTTTTGAAAATGGCACACATTTGTTCCCATAACCCCTAGACAGCACATGAAAACATGTATTAGATAGTAGTCATCTAATAAATCTTGAGGCATTAGAGATGAGCACAAGATTGCCTTAAATGATAATCTTTAACCATTGCACAATCTGCCCCACGATAACGATTTAAATTGTCCATATAGATAAAAATCATGTCATTCATACACACACATTCTCAAAACAGACCTCATATACAGGCATGTTATGCAGACAACAATTCAAACCTCACCAGGATGAAAAACTTTCCCCACAGACATGGTCACGTAGCCATTCTCTTTGAAATACTGGGGCATTGTGGAATAGTTTCCTGAATGCACTCTCCAGTAGGAGTAGAAGTCATACAGCCGGGTAGTGTCAGGTCTGCGTCCAGTAAGGAAGGACACTCTACTTGGAGCACACACAGCTTGCTGAGGACAGAGCCAGGCAAAAGGAAAATCAGTTCTGAACATGAAACAAAGCACACCTAGCAACTGCAACCTACCAACTTCAGCATGGCTGGACAAAATATCCACGGGCTCAGAACTGCAGTGAAAGTGATATACTTCAAGCTGGGCTGAACAGCATCTTTATTGCGAACCCAAATTCCCAACTGGAAAACTTTATCAAGACATACATTTACCTACTTATCATTATTCTTTGATAACCAATTCCTCTACACTAAAGTTCATACATTACATTTCAGCATAACCATTCTTTTCTAATACAATTATTTAAGTAGTTAAGTAATGAAATACTTTTTTTTTTCCAAAGATCTGCCTAAAACCTACTGTTATAATACCAGCATGTATTTTGCAGAGAGAAAACATTTTCATTTTTATCTCACCTGTGCATATGCATTGCTGAACACAATACTGTGAGAAGCAAGTTGATCAATGTTTGGAGATTTCACAAGGTTATCTCCATAACAACCCAAAACAGGACGCAGGTCATCCACAACTATAAACAGGACATTCATGCCATCTAAGAGGAAACAAAATAAGGATACGCTAACTTGAGCTTCAGCAAGTGAAAGCTATTTTACAGACTTCATGCAGCCCAGAAATGTTCTGGAAAATTTAACCTGGAAAAATACTTAAGAGAAATAAAATAAGTCAGCAAGGACATCTAATATCTTTATAGGGAAATGTAAATACTGGGATTCAATCCCTCAACCAACACAGACAAATTCAAAGGTTTTTATTCGGCCTAGGCAGAACAACTTCCCTTCCCTTTCACTTCCCTTTTTCACAGAATCATAGAATGAGCAAAGTTGGAAAAGACCAGTAAGATCATTTTGTCCAATCATCAACCCATCCCTACCATGTCCCTCAGTGCCACATCTCCACAGCTCTTTAACACCTTGATGGACAGTGACTCCACCAACTGGGCAGCCTCTCTACTCTTTCTAACAATAAATCTTTCCTAACATCCAGCCTGAACCTCCCCTGGTGCAACTCCAAACCATCACCTCCAGTCCTATCGCTGTTACTTGGGAGCAGAGGCCGACTGCCACCTCACCACAGCCTCCATTCGGGGAGCTGTGCTTTAAGATCTCCCCTGAGCCTCCTCTGCTCCAGACTAACCCATCCCAGCTCCCTCAGCCGCTCCCCGTCACACTTGTGCTCCAGAGCCCTCACAGCTCCGCTGCCCATCCTCGGGACACTCTCCAGTGCCTCCACGTCTGTACTGCAGTGATGGGCCCAACACAGCACCGAGCTGTGACCTCACCAGTGCACAAAACGATGATCACCTCCTGCTTCTGCTGCCTGCACTAGTGCTGACAGAAGCCAGGATGCCATCGTTGGCTTTCTTGCCCTCCTTGTTTCCCTCCACAGCATTTTCTTCAGCTACCTCCAATTCTGTACAGAAAAACAAAAAACAAAACAAAAAAAAAAAAAAAAAAAAAAAAACAACACCAAACCTGCAGTCTTTTGGTTCTATCTCCTCTTGAACTTTACAAGCTAGGGCCAAAGGAGGATTACTAAGCCGCATAATCCTGCTCCAGAGTAAAATAAAGCGACAAGCTATCTAATATGATGCGTACGTTATTAAACACTCTCTGAAGGCAGCACGCTGTACTACAGCTCCAACACAACAGAAACCACCGGCATTCAGCAGCCCTCAGAGCCCCGCAGGAGCCCGGGCGGGAAGGAGCCCAGGCTGCAGCACGGCGTCCGCGCCCAGAGCTCGGCTCTCCACGCAGCGGCCCGGCGGGAGCCGCGCCCTCGCAAGGCGCCTTAACCCTGGCCCCGGGAAGCCCGGCCCGATTCGGCCCTCCCTTTCTGCTGCGGGGAAGGACGAGAGCCACCCGGGCCCCGCCGCACCTCCGGGCCCCGCCGTCTTGCGAGTGCGGAGCCTGGGGACCGCCGCTGCCACGGAGGAGAGCGCGAAGCCCGCGCTCGGGGCCGCCAGCAAACAGAGGAAGAGTCGGGCGGCGGCCGCCATGTCGCAGTGCCGCGGGGCGGGGACGGGAGCGGGCAGACCCGGCGGGGCTCTGAGCCCTGGGTCACTCGCCGCGCCGCTCTCCCGCATGGTGGCGCCGTAGCCACACGCAGAGCTGCGCTGCGTCGGGCGCGGCCCGGCCGCGGTTGTCCGCGGGAGCACTCGGCGCAGTGGGCGGCCGGGAGGGAGTGCGGGGAGAGCGGCAGGTCGGCTCTGCGGTACGGCTGAGGTGGCGTTACGGTCTGTCAGGGGCAACGCTGCAGAGTGAGGGCGCGGGTTTGTGTTCTTAGCACTGTTTAGTCCTACCGGGAGTCTCTAGGCACTTACTGCAACGCTACTCCTCGTTAAGGGAATGGTACCCGGGTAACTGTGTCTTCCCCATGCAGATCACAGCGTTGAGGATTGAGGAAGTCAGGTGCGTTACACTTCATATTTAGAGAAGTTGTCTCTGAGTTTAGCTCTCATCCCATTTGTTAATCAGATCTGCTGCTAGTTAATGCTCATTTTCTTTAAACATGTATTTGTGTGTCCAGAACTATTATGAGATCCAAGGGCTGAGTTGATGCAGTCCATTGGGATGTTCTGTACAGCAGGCAGCATGCGCTGGGCGCTGGCAGTGCCAGGGCTGAGATGTGCCCATTGCTGGCTTCAGTGGACAGGAAACCCGCATGTTGTTTCCCCTCTGCAGTATTAAAATATCCAGGAAGAACATACTCCATAAAAAGCTCTGAAAATTCTGCATGCTTTATGTTTTGAATAGTGGAAGAGGGAAGGGATTTATTGCTGGTATTCCTGAAGGACATAAACTTGAAGTTAACCGTACAAATGCTTCCCATTTGTAACTGTAAGGTTATCAAAGAGCAATATGGCAACTTGGAAAAGAATCATAGAAACACAGAATTGCCTGGGTTGAACAGGACCTCAAAGATCCTCTCATTTCAACACCCCTGCCACAGGCAAGGTCGCCAACCACCAGCCCAGGCTGCCCAGAGCCACATCCACCCTGGCCTTGAATGCCTCCAGGGATGGGGCATCCACAGCCTCCTTGGGCAACCTGTTCCAGTGCCTCACCACCCTGTGTGAAAAACTTCCTCCTCATATCCAACCTAAACCTCCTGTCTCAGTTTAAAACCATTCCCCTTGTACTATCACTATTCACCTTTGCAAACAGCCATTCCCCCTCCTTTTTCTACGCTCCCCTCAAGTACTGGAAGGCCACAATGAGGTCTCCCTGCAGCCTTCTCTTCTCCAAGCTAAACAAGCCCAGTTCCCTCAACCTTTCCTCACAGCAGAGCTGCTCCAGCCCTCTGCTCATCTCAGTGCCCCTCTGGACCCGCTTCAAGAGCTCCACGTCCTTCCTGTGCTGGGGGCCCCAGGCCTGGACGCAGTGCTGCAGATGGGGCCTCTCAAGAGCTGAGTAGAGGGGGACGATCACCTCTCTCCCCCTGCTGGCCACCCCTTTTTTAATGCATCCCAGAACACAGCTGGCCTTCCAGGCTGCAGGCGCACACAGCTGGCTCATGTCTGGCTTCTCATCCACTAGGACCCCCAAGTCCTCCGCAGGGCTGCTCTCAAGGAGATCTTCTCCCAGTTTTTATAAATCACTGGGTTTGCCCCGACCCAAGTGCAGCACCCTGTTGAATTTCCTTCAACCCTTGTTGAACCTCATTAGGTTTTCATGGGCCCACTTCTCTAGTCTGTCAAGGTCTCTCTGGATGGCTTCCCTTCCTTCCAATGTATCAACTGCACCACTCAGCTTGGTGTCCTTTGCAGACTTGCTGAGGGTGCACTCAGTGCCATCGTCAGTGTCGTTGATGAAGATGTTGAAGAGCGACAACATGGTCCCAAGACTGACCCCTGAGGGACGCTGCTTGTGATCGGCCACTACTCTGACACAGAACCATTGATCACAACCCTTTGGCTGCATCAAGCCAACCAAAGGAATTACAGAAGAGTTAAAAGACCATAGTTATATGTTCTTAAACACTTAGCAAGTAGGTGAAGTGACTAAATATAAAAAATACGAATACGAAAAGCACACCAAGTTTTCACTCAGTGGCATGCAAATACTGCGGTCTGGTGATGCTAACCAAGATGGCACATGTTGTTTTTCTTTCTTTTTTCAGTCAAGTGCTCCTTTGACTACAAACAGCAGATCAGCAGTGAAACAGAATGGCAAATATCTATGCATCTATGATCAGACTATCAAAAATAAAACTAGAGGAAAAGTCTCTACTACAGAAAACATGCAGATTTTTTTACAGAAAAATGCAAAGCAAATGGATATAAGGAAAAAGCCTTTTACACTAAGGGTGGTGAGGCACTGGCACAGGTTGCCCAGAGAGGCAGTAGTGCTCCATCCACGGAGACACCAAAGGTCAGGCTGGGCAGGCTATGAGCACCTGATGGAGCAGTAGATGTACCTGATCAGTGGAGGGGAGTTGTACCGGATGGCCTTTAAAAGTCCCTTCCAACTCTAAGGAATCAATGATTCTACAATTCAAACAAAGTAATCTCCAATAGAAGAAAGATGCAGAGCCCTTGGAAAGGGTCACTTGGAGGGCCACTAAGATGATCAGAGAGCTGGAGTATCTCTCCTATGAGGAAAGATTGAGGGAACTGGGCTTGTTTAGCTTGGAGAAGGCTCCAGGAAGACCTCATTGTGGCCTTCCAATACTTTCAGGGAGCGGATAAACAGGGCAGGGAATTACTGTTTGCATGGGTTGATAGTGATTTGATAGTGATTTGATAGTGATTTGATAGTGATTTGCTCCTGTACTCGGCACTGGTGAGGCCTCACCTCGAGTGCTGTGCTCAGTTTTGGGCATCTCAGTACAGAAAGGACATGGAGGTGCTGGAGCAGGTCCAAAGAAGGGCAGCAAGGCTGGTGAAGGGCTTGGAGAATACGGCCTATGAGGAGAGACTGAAGGAACTGGGGCTGTTCAGTCTGGGGAAAAGGAGGCTGAGGGCAGACCTGATTGCTCTCCTCCAATGTCTGAAAGGTGATTGCAGTGGGAGCGGGTTGGTCTCTTCTCACTGGTGACAGGTGACAGGACCAGGCCTGGTCTGGTGCTTGGTGACCCTGCACGTAGCAGGGGGTTGAAATGAGATGACCATTGTGGTCCTTTTCAACCCAGGCCATTCTGAGATTCTGTGAATCTATAATTTTATTCTTTATGTGCCTCAAGAGCTGGTGACTCTTTTTTATGAAAATTAAAATGTTGCCAGTGTGACCTTTAAGAGAAAAATGACCTAATCCATTGCTTTTTTTTTTCTGTATACTCAGAACAAGCATTTCAAAACAAAATCGATAGCTGAGCAGAAGTTCAAACGTAACCAACCTCACCCCACTGGGTAGTTAAGTAGTCTTGTGCCCTCCAGCCTACCAGGTGTAATTAGTTCACAGCAGATCCAAGCAGCAAAAAGCACACAAAAAAACCTCAATGCCTTCTCAAGGCATTCAATCACATGAACTTTCTCTAAAATAATTACAGTAATGTGTACTTTTATTCCTTTCTAGAAACATTAAAAATGCCTAAAGTACATGAGGAATCCTGTTACTATAAATTCAGTTACTGCAAAGCATGTAGAGAGTAACCAGCTCATTCAGTTAATTTGATACATATTTTTGAATTAGTTTTTTATGTAAGTGTATCTCACAGCATCTCTCCTAGCAAGGATGAGCTGCTAGAAATATTGAACAGTGCATCCCTAAGTGAGACTTCTTCATTTGGAGACTTTTCATGGAGGAAGAGGAATTTTTGGAGGCAGAGGAATTTTTCTGCTGTTGTACATGGATTTAATTACCATAAAACTTACCTCTCTCAAATGCAAATATGTTAAGTGGCACTTGATAAGGTTTGCCTGATACACATCATTTAGCAATCATCTCAAGTTCAGTCCACTAGAGAACAAACTGCACAGAAATTCTTATCAAAGATCATGCAAGCTTGATGCTAAAAAGTGAGCTGGAATTATTGCAGGCACTGAAATCAGAGCCCTAATAGTTTGTCTTTGACAAACTGTTCCCACAGCTCAGATGTTCGCTCCACCCTGGATGTAAGGTCATCCGAGCTGCCTGTGATTCAGTTCCTGAACTAACACCACTGTATTGGCTGTGATGAGTCAGGACAGTAAAGAAAGGTTAAATCCAGACGTTGCCTGAGCTAGAGACAGCACTCCTCCTTAGCCATTCCACTAGAAATTCCTACCAAATCAGCCAGGATCTTCTACCTACTGCCACCGCTGCTGAGTATCAAATCTGGCACAGCCTAACAGTATGCTGAGACATTTACTGAGGACCTGGGGGTCTGCAATACTACTTGCACAAATATTAACAACATAGATGGCCCACCATCACAACAGCTGAGCATCTTAAAATCAACCAGCTTTTATGATAGACTCAATTGAAGACACAGTAAAAAAATAGCACAGCAATATTTTAGTAGCAAAAAATCCCATTAATGCAACTCCATAAGGAATGGCTGTACTATCAGACCCATAGCAGATCTTATAAGGTACTGTCTTCATGTCTGGGGATACCGTCCAGGAAAAAATTCCACATGCACAGTTCTTGTTCGAGAGAGAATTTCCTCAGTTTTGTTTAGAAATTGCTTCTTTTAGTGTTCAAAGATCTTGAGCCAAAATCCAACATGATAATTAATGCTGCCAATTCAGCATCTAAGGAATAGGCTTGTAAAGAAGCACATGCAAGTATCACATCAATAACATTACTTTGCCATACAAAGTATGTGATCACTTTGATTTTCTCTGCTGTTTACCTGTGCAGTAAAATGACTTTGATCCTCTTGCTGGATGGAGGGCAGCAACATGCCAAGGGTTAACGACCAAAACAAGAACTAAAAAATACTTTAAAACTTACAGGTTTTCATGTTCTTCCTTTCCTCTGAAGAGGAAGACAGGAGGTGCTTTTATGACAAAGTCAGTATGGTCAGGAAAAATAATATATCGCAGGTGTGGAGCTCAGCTTTGGAAGGATGTCTTGGCTCTGCACATCTGTATCCTGTTCTTGCACATGGCCTCACTGAATTCACAACAAGTTGCATTTGTCTTAAACAGTATCTCCAAATCCATGTTAAATTCATTAGCAAGTCTAAGGGATTTGTTTCTGTACTGCTCAGGAAGTCATTCTAAGAAAGCAGGTTTCCATAAACAAATGGTTGGGTACAATGATTGTTTCACTCAAACTCTGAGCTACACTATTTTCAATGAATCAACACTACTAACATACATGGAATATTGATTATTATTCATTTCTCATGCTTTAGAGAAAGTATTTGACTAATCAAGAAGCTTCTAAGTGGCAAAAGTCACTTATCTCTACAGTGATTTTTAAAAAGCACTGTTTTCCTTTTTGTTTTATGTACCAATCGACATTTTTTCTGTAAAAGTTGATGTATAGCAAATGAGAAAGAGACCTGGTGAAAATACTAATGCATGCACTGATATCTGCAGTCTTCTCTAGCATATATGGTGAGGAAGTGAAATCCAAGAGCAGACATGGATCTGCCAGAACCACTGAGACATAAAGTTGATGTCTCTAAATAACGTTTTTATTTCTGAAAGATGTCATAGGTGTATTTCCAGAACCAAATCAAATGTCCTTTATGTCTTTTGTGAACCTTAGCACCCAAGGGTAAGCCAAAAACACTGAATCAAACACATCTGCATAGACCTTGTTACAACTCTTACAATAAATGATGGAATAGGATTGTGGGCAAGTACACTGCAGCATAGCCCCTGAGAAATAACCTCTCTGTCCACAAGCATTGGTAAGGGCAGATGCTCAGGTTACACAGTGAATGCAATAAAGAGATCATGTAATGCTGCAGAATTCTTTAATGAGGGACTGATCCTGTGATTTAAACATTTACAGACTTGTTCACTTGCAAATTTTGGTGTCTGAATGATATTTTCAGTGTAACTACAAAATACAGTTGTTACAAAAATCTGACCTCTGTTGCTAACAGTGAAATCAAAGCAACCCATAGCAGCTGCTGCAAAGGGAGGGAATAAGCTCATCAGTATTCAGGTACTTCTAACAGGGATCTCCAGCTCTGTTAAGCAACTCTGTTTCAAACATTATAACCTCACAATTAGTAAATTATGAGAAGTACAGGACTATTTCACTTAGACTAAGATGATGTTTTATACAGTGTCATTCTGCCTACAAAGCACAGGAGAGGCGATTCCTGGAAAGATAAGGACCCTGCCTTCTATCTATGCATAGTGTTACAAGGGGGAAAGCAGGAGGGGACGAGTGGGGTTCTGTAATAAGGTAACACTAAGAATTGCTTAAAGTTAGGATAGGTCCCTTTGGAAATGAGCAAGGACGTACAGAAATTGCAATAGATAATCATGTTTTTTGACAAAATCAAATTCCTTCTTTTTCTGTTATCTCCTTTCTTCACAGCTCATCAGGGGAAAAGATCTGTGAGGCAGAAAATTCAGAACTACAAAGAATTATTTTTTGCTTACTGCTGCTGTAAACATTTCGCGCAGTATTCCAAGTTCACTGCCTACACAGGTAGCAGAGTGGGTCGGTTACTACCCAGCAGTTTCCAGATTCTGACTCATAAGGCCCTACTCGCTGATCTCCAGCTGCCCGTGAGTAACACCCTTTCATATGCTAAAATGTCTACACCTCCAAGAACATCCCATTAAAGAGCCACTTATGACCACAACAAGCCCTGCAGCAGGCTTTCTGATCCACCAGAAGAAAAGTTCTTGCAAATATTGTTTCTCTAACAGTCACTCACCCAATTCATTAACTAACAGATAAAGATACAATCAACAGAATATTCCGAAGTTGATGCTATCCTTAGTACAGCTGCAGAATTGAATAGCTTGTGTCTGGTTACTAAAAGAGTGAGTCAGCATTTCATTCTGTTATTAGTGTGAGTGGAGACGAAATTCCAAGGCTATTCCTTTGTCTAACCTGCATCCACTCCCCTACCACAACAGCACTGTTGTCAGAAGTACTTGCTCCCAAATGCCCTATGCTGAGTGTACTCTGTACTCCTGAACGTGATACTTAAGATAACTAGTCTTTTCTGTATCATTCTGGATATAAACAGTCCCTTCTATTCAATGAGAAGGTGTTTGCAAGAGCTGTTCAATGAGTGGGCCCTCTGTCCTGTAATTTGGCAGTGCTGTTCTATGAAGGCTCAGGTGAAAACAATAAATGTGTTCAAGAGCATGTTTGTGAAATAATATATTTTATCACTGTTTACTTCAATAACTTTCATATGGATCATGTTAAGTGACAAAAACGAAAAACAAAACAAAACAAAGAAGAAAAAAAAAAAACCAACTAAAGCCAGGACCAACCCTTACTCTGAAACATTCTAGCAGCAGTAAGTTTTGGGAAACAGATTTGCTGGGAGAAGGTAATGGGAGTCTGTCTTGGGGCTGGTGTTCTTCAACATCTTTCCCAACAACACAGCCAGTAGGATCAAGTGCACCCTCAGCAAGTTTCCTGATGACAGCAAGCTGAGTGGTGCAGTTGACACAATAGAAGGAAGGGATGTAATGCAGAGGAACCTGGACAGGCTTGAAAAGCGGGCACATGTGAGCTTAATGAGATTCAAAAAGGCCAAGTGAAGGGTGCTGCACTTAGGTTGGGGCAATTCCAAATAGAGGACAGAGTGGAAGAACTCCTCAAGAGCAGACCTGCAGAGAAGGACTTGGGGGTTCCTATTGGACAACAAACTGGATATGGGCCAGAAATGTGTGCTTGCAGCCTGGAAAGCCAACTGTGTCCTGGGCTGCATTACTCAGAGGGGTGGCAGCAGGAAGGGAGGGGATTGTTATGCATCTGCTCTGCCCTCGTGAGACCCCACCTGCAGTACTGGGGCCCTCAGCACAAGGAGGATGTGGGGCTGTTGGAGCGGGTCCAGAGGAGGGCCGTAAATATGCTTATAGGGCTGGAGCACCTCTCTAGTGAAGAAAAGATGAGGCAGCTGGGCTTATTCAGCCCAGAGAAGAAATGGCTCTGGGGAGACCTCATTGCAGCCATCCGGTTACTTGAGGGGATCTTATAAACAGGAGGAGAGCAACGTTTTACATAGATAGTGATAGGACAAGGGGGCATGGTTTTAAACTAAAAGAGAGAATGATTTAGAATAGACACTAAGAAAAAATTCCTTGCTCAGAGGGTGGCGAGGCCCTGGCACTGCTGCCCAGAGCTGTGGGTCCCATCCCTGGAGGTGCCCAAGGCTAGGCTGGGTGGGCCCTGGGCAGCCTGAGCTGGGGGGCAGCCAGCCCATGTCAGGGGCTGGGGGTGGTGAGCCATTCCAACCTAAGCCAGTCTATGATTCTATTTCTTCCTAAAGGTAAACTTATACAAAATTTTGTTCAAACATGCTGCAAATGAATTCTCTTTTCTATGTATATAATAACATTTCTGCTTCAAATGCATTTTTGTAATGATAAGCATGAAAGAAAACACCCTAAAATTACCAAAGACATGTGATCCCTTGCTATTGAAAAACAAAAACAAAACTTTCCTTAATTCTAGTCATAAAATAAAGTACTGCAGGGTTACAAATCTGCACTGATGTTATCTGTGTTTAGAATTTGGGTGACTACTACCTTTGGCAAGTGAAGAACAAAGTGTGAGCTTAACAAAAAACATAAAAATCTGAGGGCTAACAAGCTATCTTGAGCAGACAAAGTTCAATTCTGATTAAAAAAACAAAACTCTGCAAGGCACGCGAGAGGAATATCAACAAACAAATCAAAGACAGTGGCACTGTTCAAAAAGCTGTTAAAATAAGCAAAAATCAATTCTCATTGATTTTTAGATTTCTCTAATTTTACTTAATGTAGAAAATCTTACCTAAATGCATAGCACTAAAGAAATCTAAGCCCAGGTCAGATTGACCTGTGTTCTCCAGTTAATACAAAACAGACCTCACCTGGGTTCTGTTAGAGTCAGTAACGATGCCATCGCCACTGATTTTTGCCAGAGCCCTATTGGGCTGCCATTCCAATGCCCACAAAGCAGCTTCGGGGGTACCTTATCAGGTACTGTGTACCAATGCTGCAGACATCTGACTTATTTGGTACAGTAGTTCTGTAGTTCTAATTTCAAAAATTAGAAATGCAAGTAGAGAAAACCACATAGCTTCTATGACAACTGAGATGTCTCTGAATGTATCCCCAACTCCAGTCACCCATTGCATGATAGCAGGGATTACGCATGGTACCCACAGTACTGATTTGGTATAAGCTCTCACATTGTTCTTACTCTTTTAAAGTCAGTAGCATTGCTATTGACTTCTTTTGCAATGATAGCAAAAATAGAGATAATTTGGTTTTCTGTTTTGCTGGAGCTTTCTGAAACAGCCTTTGTATTTTGGAGCTAAATATCTCCCACTTGGCCTCTTCCTGGAAAGGTCACTTCTTTCCTGTTTCAGAATATGTCCACTGAGAAACTTCTGGAACATTATGAGTTTGGCTGGTCCAACTAGCCTGATATCAAGTGCTGGATGCTATGCATGGATTTTAAGAATATTGCCAGGACAGTGGGTGATCCGATCCACCATCAAAGCCTCATAAAGTTAGGAAGGCCTTGAAGGAAACACTGGCTGTAAATAAATCACCATTACAATGAAATTAATAGTTCTTATTTGAGAAGAAGGATCCAACACCTGCTCTTCCATCGTTGCTTCAAAACCTCCAGAACACTGGGAGGGAAAGGAGTGACACAGAGTAGCACCAAACACGAGTAACTTGTAAGGCACTGGCGGGGCAGGATGAAGACTGCAAAGGTGAGCAAAGCGGGATGGAGCACAGATTGCCTAAATTTTCTTCCTCTTAACAGGAAGGCAAGTAATGAATGAGTAAAACAGATTAAGATGAAAAAGTAGAGAGTCTATAATTGAAATAGATACAGCTTTTGCAGATGATTTCAAAATACTGCATCAAATCCTGTTTTGGCCAAACAGCTACACATTTTCTAGCACCATACTGGCAGAATAGTTTATGAAATCCATAGGCTTTTGGATTTCCTCAAATTACAATCCCAATTGGCATTAATGTGAACAGCAACTTGCTGAAGTAATACTTTACAAGTCAATAATAGTTTTGGGCTGCAGGACAATGATTTAGGGGCACATTCAATATACAAAAATGAAAAAAGCCTTTGCCCTTAAACTAATTTGCCAAATAAAACACAAACAATATTGTCACAGAAATGATTTCAAAGTTCAGTTTCAAAAGGCCTTAATTCCAAAACTAAGCAGCTGCCTCTTTGTAGGTATTAGATCATTGCTGTTTTTAATGGTGCAAAATTGCAGGCTGGCCTAAAGATTTTCTAACAGATTGAGAGAGATGTTCTTTGCCAATTACCAATCAATCTCCACTCTGTGAACAAATGTTAACACTGAGGCATACAGTAAAATCCACAGAATTTCAAATTGGGGTTTTCAAGCCCAGAGAGAAGTCTTCTTGTAAAAAATTTACTGTTCTGTCACAGAACAGGAATAATGATCCTGGAAATAGGTCATGGCTATGCTGTCATCCACATAACTGAATTATTACTGAGCTACTACCCTCACTTTAAATGCTACTATATTCCAGTAATCTAATAGTGTGACTTGGAGACATTTGGAAAGCAAACGGGACACGTGAATCATCAGGTATGTTAGACAGGAGGCAAGGCTGTGAACAACAGAAAAGCAGGCTTGACAAATTAGAAGGCTGATTCAGTTTATTTTCCATCACTTCACTTTGTTCAGCCAAGCACAGGAATTGTTCTGAGTTATGGTTTTTATACAGAACACAACTATAAGTAGATGGCTTACGGAAGAAGTAACGACACTGATTATAAAGCAGACATTATATGATGTCTTCTTGAAATGTGAGGTACTGGGAATATGGAATGAAAATGAAATGTCTGTTTGGTCCCCAACATAAGCCATCCCAGGGGATTCAATTTCTAGTGCTCAAGACACAATCAGCAGCAGACAAGAACTGGATAATGTGCTTTGTTTATACCCTCTCTCCTTACTGCCCCCCCGCCCGACACACACACAAACACACTCCTTAAAATAAAATGTAAATTCAAGAGAAATGCAATTCTTGAAGTTCAGGCTGTTCTTTGCTGCCTAGCCCTTCTCCACATCACCTTCACAACTACAGTATCTGGCCATAGCAATCAAGAAAGTTGAGACTACCAAGACACCTAAGGAAGGCACTAAAATCCCCATTGCCACATTATCTGATCAAAAATTTAGCTTGAGCTTTCCTGATGTAATACTGTCTGTGGAGGTTGGCTCTAATATTTCCTTCATTTTACTGATTTTTATGGCTAGGTAACACTTCTGCCCTGGGGTTTCTGGAAGCAGACAAGCAGCAGAGCTGGTGTTTGTATGCAGATTGATAGCACCAGGCTCCATGATACCCATTTTATTTTTTATGATATTGAAGCAAACTTCTTGACCGCTTCTCATTAAGAACAGCAAAACTACCCAAAAGGAAAACTGGGTTTAAAACACCTTTACATTGGTGGAAATGGGGCTACTTATTTCCTTTTGCAAAACAGCATCTTGAATGGCTAAGAGGTCTTACTATCTCACAGCAGAATTGTTGCACGGATGACACAGCACTGGCATTCTTACTGTTACACTGCAGTGCCCAGTGAACGTATATTGACAAAAATACATGTTTACAAATATTTAGCATGTATACATCGCTTTTTCACTGCAATTGTAGTGCATGTTTTCTTAGCCACCACAGCTTTTTGCCTTACATTTAATTTAAACTTGCTGACAAAGGAGCCTGTCACAGCCCTTTCTCTGCATCGTTTTAATCTGTAAAACACAGCCCATTGTGTTGATCAGCATTAGAGCTTTACTGCGAGCATAAATGAATATGAGCTTGTAGAGTTCTTCAGAAATGTTGACTCACTGAAGAATTTAAGAACAACTTACTTCTGAACAGTTCAATATCACCAAAATATTTGTGTTTTCTGCACAGTTACGTTAAGCAGAGGGCACCAACATGAAGAATTATTCTTCTTTCTGCAGAAGCGCTCAGGGCCTTGCCCACTTTGAGGAACAAACTGTTGCAGAAAAGCTGAAGAAAGCTAGTTGTGAGTAGCTGCACCAAGAGGTGCCAGGTAGGTCAAAGCTTGATGAAGGACAATTTTTGTAAAGCTTTTTCTTAGGAGTAAAAAAAAGACATCATTAATTATCAGTGCACACTCTGAACATTTACATTTTGCACAACTTTCACCCCCCTGAACATCTTGCAATCACCTTTAGAGGAATTAATTTCAGGGGTGCACAGTAATTCAATAGAATGTGCTTCCTTACTCACAGTTCTCTTTGATACACGCAACTGCATAGGTAGGCTCAGAAAGATCATCAGATGTTTGTTTTTAGCCAAAAGATACAAAAAGACAAGGACTAGACTGCAAGTTACTTCAGAGTGAAACAGAGATCTGGAAGGGACAGGTTTTTCTTACATTGCTGCGTCACACTTCAACTGCCATTTTCTCAGCTCAGGGTACATATAGTTTTCTGCACAAAATTTCTTCAGTCATAATGCCTGCTCAATGACAGAGGCCACAAAATGACCTTTTGAGAGACTTCTTTTATAATCTCCATTCAAATTCACAAGAAAGGCAACCAGGGCCTTCTATCCCAAGAGCTGGAAATCCATACTCTGCAACAATTTTTAGCTTAAGTAATTTTAGCAGATAATACAGCAGTAAGACCACATAATTAGCAGCACAAATATTCCAAATTGTGCGTTTTATCTACCCAGCATACTCAGCCTGCAAGCATTATTCTTTGCTGAGTGTTCTGGAGGCTCCCAAGGGCAAGCAAAGCAAGTCCCACCACTTAAGGAAACAACCCTAACTAAATGTAAACACATATTCTTTTCAACTGGCTTTCCTTAAAAGAAAAAATATTAAGAGTAAATGCATTTGATGTTTCCCTTTTGGGTAAATGAAGATATTTTCAGTTTTTTCCCTGTCTTCTTAACATGAAATATCTAGCCCTTACTTCTTCATTTTCATGAAAAACTTAAAAGATCTTTGAACAACAACAAGAATATCACTTCTGCCCTCAGTTTTACATCCGATTACTATAGAAAATGGTCCTTTTGTCATTACACTATTACATTCTTCTACAACCACAGCTAACATGGAAAATTGCTGCTTCATTGTCTAGGAAAACATTCTAATGCCTTCTCTCACCTGAAAATATAGGTACCTCCTTCTCAATACTTGCAAGTAAACTTAGAGGAGTTGTTCTGCAGTCACAGATCCTTGTGGGACAAGTCCTTCTCTGTAATCTTCTGGCAGATGGGTTTAACTGAACCTCTGAACTACAGAGCCCTCTAATTTTGGGCTTGATCATGCCAGACATTGAACACTGCAGAAAATGGACAAATAAGGGGATGCATATGTACATGAATAACTCAGCTGATATTTACATGCACTTCTTACATGTGATCAAATTTTAATAAACTTTACACTTGTTATAGGGAAAGGCTGCTAGTCCACACCAGCGGCTATGCAAAATTAACAATTAATGGATAACATTTCCACCTTTACACAGAAATCCACTGGAACACAGAAAGAAAATTGCATTCAGGCACGCAACTTACAGTTAGATTAATTACTATTTTAAATTCAAAAGTATTTCACCTCATTTTAGGCAAGAATTTAATAGGAATTTAATTATGGCTAATAATGTGAGTTTCAGGTTATCTGAAAGTAACAACTTCAACTGACAATTTAATGGAAGGAAAGTAGGATATTACAATTGATGATGTCTCTTCTAATACCCTATTGCCTATGAGCCAGGAAAAAAAAAGGCAAACAGATCATCATTAATCTCAAATGAATCAAGTTTGGATGGAAAGATGGACTGTCTAATCTACAGTAGAAAGTATTGCTGTTGTTTTCTCTCTAACGGCTCTGCTCTACGTATTATGAGCTATTAGCTGCTTTCTCACAGCATCATAAACATTTGGATGGCATTGTGAAGAAGCATTTTGACTAATTGCTCAGATCAGGAAAATAAATGATTTTCATTTCTAAGCTATTAGATTTAGCTGAAAGGGGTTGAATGGGGGTGACTGATACCACAGCCTGCTGTCTGCTCCCCGTGTCAGTTTGTTTTTTGTTTTACTGGGCTTGACAAAAACGAACATACATCCTTCAGTAGCCACTTCTCAACTGCTCTGCTCTCTGTCTCTTGGCTCTGAAACCCTATAGCAGCCCTAGGGATACTTATGAACTTCCCAGATATAAATAAAATATCCAAAATTAAAGACTATCTGAACAGGCTGAAAGCAAACTAAAGAAACTTAGCAGTCAGGAGGAGAGAAGAAAAGCGCTTAATTTGGCTCTGAGTGGTAACACCACTGACATTCGCCAGCTGCAAGGCCAGGCAGTGATTTCCCAGGGCTCCTACACAGACATGCACATGAATGCACTCAGCTTGGACACCACAGTACTTGTGAGCCCTGGGCTCGGTGCTGAGTCCAGCCTCCCAGCCTGCCTGCACTCAGGCATCTTCGTTGTTCCCACTCATACTGATGTACCAGAAGATCGCACAAAGGATGAGCAGGATGGTGAAAAGGAAGAATGTAGGGAAAACAGCTTTGACCCCACAGGTTGTACGTCCCCAGGTGAGTGTGGAAGCTGGAGCGCAGCAGGGAGGCACTGGTGCACACATAGATTTGTCTGTGATGTATGCATGCTTGCATCCCAGAGAGCACTCCAGCAGCACCACGAAACAGCCCTGTGTGCATCATCTTTTCTGTGCCCACCTCTTTACAGCCCATCTTCATCACTTGCAGCAAGAACAGCTATTTCACAGACAGAGAAACAACACACAGAATGTGTCAGATCTGACAGCATCTGCTTAGCAGACAAAACTTAACTTTTCTTCTGGGGGGAAAGTCCACAATCTTACAGCGATCTAAATGTGTTACATATTTCTTCAGGAAAAAGAATAAATAAAAGCAAATAAAGTGGACATTTTCTCAGCTGTGGCCCTGCAGGTTGAGTCCAACAGCCAAGGGCTGTTTTACCCAGTTATCTCCGCCCCTTCCCTCTATTTATTTGTTTAGCTTTTGTCTCTCTATCTTCTGGAACTTGGGATTTATTTTCTAGTTCTACAATTCTATGATTCTTTGTCACTTACAGGAACAATTTTGCTGGGCAGTCAGCCAACATTGCAACTGCAGAAGAAATCTTTCTTGATTTACTCCTGTGGACCTTAATGAATATTATTTAAATACACATGCTGCTTTACTAAGCTTCTAAATTATTCTAAGTTAATTTCTTGTTAATATTATTTTGACTTTATTTTATAATCGCATCTGTCTGAGGATAATGACCACAGGTACTGCCTTGTCTAGTAGTTTCTTTGTATGTTGTGAAAGATTTATTTTGTCTTGAATAAATCGATTATGCACGTGTTCTCTTTTTCAAACTAGCAAAGCTCAACATTTGAAAGAGCAGAATGAAAAACAAAGTTCTAATTTTAATTTCTTTAAGCTTTGTAACTTGTTTTTTTTTTCAGAAGTTTGTGTAGTGCACTGCCACAGGTCCTATTACATGGCACTGTTTATCTCATCAATATCTGAAGACTGCCTAGCCTTCATCCTTTCCTTTCCCTCTCCTTTCTTCCATTAGGTTTTCACACATCTCTCTCAACCTGATTGCTTGCCAGTCTCCTCACACACCCTCCCTGCTACTATTACTTGTGTCAACTTGTCTTTGCTTTCTCATATGCCCTGACATACGCTTGCCTTCTTGGAACTGAAAATATTATGCAGAAAGCTCCTGGTGTGGAAATATGCTAGGTATTTGTGCTGTTGCCAACAGGGTTAAAATTGCACCTACACTTTGCCATGAAATAATCACATTTTTTATTTGAACCACATTAACTGATGAATGGTGCCAGAGGCTACAACCAGCTATGGCTTTTAAGAAGTCATCACACTGCATATAAGTTCCTTAGCTGATATAAATTAGCAGCCTTGTTAGCATTGGATGAAGATTAATTAGATAATTTCCTTTTCCTGTTCTTTTTAATTTTTTATTTATTTATTTTATGATGGAGCTAGAAAACTCTAGAAATCAAGACACAATTGCTTTTTCTTTTGTTAACATTTTAGTTACAATGCAATCCTGATTATTGAAGAGGTATGGAAATTTTAAGTTCAGAAAGAGTCATCAAATAACCTATCACAAGATAGACTCATAGTGCAAATCACTATAGAATCATAGAATCATCAAGGTTGGAAAAGACCTCTAAGACCATCTAGTCCACCTACAACCAATATCGTCCTGACCTGCTGTTTGATTTCATAACCCTTGTTACTGTTAAGCCCATTGAGTTCAGTTTAATTAGTATGTACATTCCAGACAGCACCTGAATTTCATTAAAAATGAAAAATCTGTTTCTCAGAGCAATTTGTTCCAGTAGCTAATAAGGTGCATTTATGGAATGGATGAAGGGGAAAAAAAACCTCTCATTTTTAATCAGAATGTATTTAGCTTAAGTTCTCAGTCTTCATTCTTGTTGAAGTTCTTCAGTACCTACAATTTTCTCAGTACTTACACAACATAAGCAATCTCAGTGTCACTGAAATACTCAGTTCATTAGGACATGTTATTTCCTCAGCATTTAATCACTCTTGCAGCTCTTATCTGTGCAATTGTGAATTTCAACTCGATTCAGGGACATTTAAACAGCAGATGTGATCACATCCAGAACAGAAATGAAAGCAGCTGCCAACCTTTTCACAGAATGACAGAATGGCCCGGGTTGGAAGAGACCTCAAGATCACGAAGCCCCAACCCAACTGCTACACACCACCTACACAGGGCCACCAACCTCCACATTTCACAGCAGCCCAGGCTGCCCAGGGCCCCATCCAACCTGGCCTTGGACACCTCCAGGGATGGACGGGGCACCCACAGCCCCTCTGCGCAGCTGTTCCAGCACCTCACCACTCTCATAGCAAAGAACATTTGAGAGGAGTCTTTCCCTTTCCACGTTGCATTTGCTTTTTCCCATCTGTGCACGCTGACATTCACCTACAGCAATGAGGAAATGCACTGTACAGCTTTCACAGCAATAAGCCAGAGAAAACGCCTGAAATCCTGCCCACAGCTGAGGCGCTGCTGATAACAGTGTAGTTAGGAAGAATGCTGGCAAAAATCCTGCCTCCTCCTCATCACTGCAAAGCCCGTTAACCACAATGCAGCCGGCTGGGTGACGCCGGGTGAAACGATCAGCTTACTTTCCCACCTTGAAATAACACTTGAGATCACTCATCCCAGGGATTATGCTGGAGATGAATTTAACCCACGAGCGCACTAGACGGCAGCAATTTCACCGCACAGCCCTGACCCCCACCGCTACTCGCAGTTCAGGGTCCGGATACAGGGCCGGCCGCCCTACGGCACAGCGCTTCCGCTCGGCGCATGCGCAGCAGCTCGCCCGAAGCCGTGGAGCGGGCCGCCTTCTTCCCGGCGGAGGGAACGCGGTGCGCGTGCGCCGGGCCGGCTGCCCGCCCGGTTCCGGCGGGGCGGAGCGGCGCGAGGCCGGGTCAGGCCAAACCGAGCCAAGCGGCGGCGGTACGCCATGCACGGCTGGTAGAGCGCGAGCGTAGCGGCGTTGTGCTGCCATGAATCTGCGGGGCCTGTTCCAGGACTTCAACCCCAGGTGAGGGCGGCCCGCTCCGGCACACTGGTGGTTGCGGGAGGGCGGGGGGAGTCCGTGCGGTGCGGGGCTGCGTGCGGTGCGCCGTCCGGGCACGGGGATCGCGGGCGGCGTTCCTTTGTTTTGGTCCTCTGAGTGCGGGGCTTCCGCTGCCTTGCCGAGCAGGCTTGGAAGATGAGCTCGGTCTCAGCGACGCTAACGTTACGAAGGATTGGCAAACGAGGAAGCCCTTAAGGTGTGCGCGGGGCGGCAGGCTGGCCGCGTTCCGGGCTCGCGGAGCGGTGCCGAAGGGCGGTGCTCGGTCAGCTCCGTGCACCGGAGGAAGAGCGACGGACGTTTCAGGAAATGCGTTGTTGCGGCGATGTTCGACACCCACTCGAAAGTAATGGAAAAGCAGGGAAATGCGTTCCGGAACTGTATGGGGTTTTGTTGTTGCCGAGTGCTGCTCGTTGTCTTTAAGGGACATCTGAGATTCTTGATCTGAATAGAAGCAAGGCAGCCTGACTTGCTGCGTTCTCGATGGCTGTGTGATGAGGGTGAAAGCAGGCAGTGCGAGTTACGGCGCTGGGATGAAGGCAGTGCTCCTGCTGGGCTGTTCTGCTCCTCAGCGAGTGCCGTGCTGTTATCCGCGCTTTGGGATACACGTAATTACTGGCGCGTTGCTGCAGCGTGATGATGCGCTTTATGGAGCAGATCCTCTGGTGAATGGCAGCGTGAGCGTGGGTGACTTTTTTTTCCTTCCTGCGGTGTGAGCAGGTTGTGTCGTGCGCAGTTGTTCGTGTCATTCCTGCTGCTGCAGACGGCTCCTGTGCCCCTTCCCTGATGTTCTGTGTAACACTTACTCCTTAGATTTACTTGCTTATGGAGTGTGTCATTGTAACTATTTTAAACTCACGTGGAGACCCTCAGCATTGCAGTGACAAGGTTGGCTTGATAGTCGCTAACTTTGTTAAAAGCTTAACCTGTGGTTTTTTTGTTTGTTTGTTTGTTTTTGTATAACATTGCTTTCAATTAACAGACTGTAAAAACAATCTGTGGAGCCTGCTGCATCACAGCATGTAACAATCTTTTGTCTTTAATCATTCTTTGACGTTCAGAACAAAATTACATCGTTTTTGTAGCTTTGTCCACCCTATTTTTAACTTATATTATTTGATTTCTATGAAAGAATGCATTTCCCCACAACACATACAGCTGGCATGTTTCTAAGCCTGTAATAGCACAGCTCTGGACTGGATCCTTGTGGGAGGGAGCTATTTATAGAAGTCCATTCGTTATGTTTGTCATGAAGGAATGCTTTAGATGTGTTCCCTTGAAGCAGGGATTTTATATGTGAAAGATTACATGTTATGTTTGTGGTAGAATCTTTGACTCTTCAGACCTAATATGATTCCTTGCGAAGGACTTTGAAAGACGTTTCCTGATAGGAATTGTCCTGTTCAGTGTTAGCTGCGACCGATTTACTTCTTCTTTAACAAATTGAGTTGCCTGCCTAAATTTCTTTTTGCTTCTTTTCTAGCAAATTTCTCATTTACGCCTGCCTGCTGCTTTTCTCTGTGTTGCTATCCCTACGTCTGGATGACAAAATTCAGTGGAGTTACTGGGCTGTGTTTGCACCAATATGGCTGTGGAAGCTGATGGTGATTGTTGGCGCCTCAGTGGGAACGGGAGTGTGGGCCCGAAACCCGCAGTATCGGTAAGTTGTGGCTGTTTGACTTGCAGAACAGAGGGAACATAGGCCATCTTGCTACCGAAATAAACCCCAAAATAGGTTTTTAAAAACTGTGAGACATAACAACATCCAGAAGGTTTGTTTTTAACGTGCAGCTTGTGATAATCGTTTAAAGTGAGTGCAGACAGTGTTTGATGGCTATGGATGTATTCATCGGAGCTGCAACAGCTTCTCACAAGCTTTGAGAATATTGTCTTTGGGAAGTTAAAACCTGCCATGGGGGAACTCATCTTTCTGTTTGAACGTTGAGAATTCTTCTCTTTAATGTGATATAAATATATAAAAATGTGTCTTTATAGTGCTAGAGATCTGCTATACTTAATTGGATTCTTTTCTTAAATCAGCTTCTTAAATATACAGATCATTTTGAAGAATGGAGGATTTTTCTTCACCTTGATATGTAACCTCAGTGTACAGATGAATGAGTATTTAGTTATTCTTGAACATGCAATGAAGATGGATAATTCTCTTTAGGCTAGAATTACATTTTGATAAGAAATAACCACATAGTAACAACTAACGTACACAGACATGTAATAACCACTGATATACACAGACGTGTAACATTTTCAAAGTGAGGTACTATTATGAATTCCTGTTTGTTTTTTGCCAAAGGTGCGTAACTGTGATATTTTAATTATCAGTGTAAGCTAAAATAGCTTTCAGTCTTTTAAATGCACACGTGCTGACTTTTCTGACAATCTCAATGGGATGTGAACTTGAACGTGCTAAGGAAAGGAAACTACCTTAAAACAAATGTTATAAATTCATACCACTTTTCTTTCTATGATGGATATAAAATGGAAAGTCTTATGCGCAGATCTTGTTCTGATGCATTCTATTGTGTGGTTCAGGACTGTCTGATTTGCCTTTGTATAGGAAAAAAGCACAGTTTCTCTGTCTGTGCTGTTATTATAGAGACTTTTTAAAAAATAAAAAATATGTAATATTCTGCTGGAATATGCAGATTTAGGGGACTAAAGACATTTTGTGAGGAAAGGTGTAGAGTCAGTGAGAGCTGGGACAGGAGACAAGCAGGTAATTTTAGACTTGGTTATCATGCACATTGCTAGGAAATGACTTGAGTGTTTAGTTTGTAACACAGAAATCCTGCTTTTTTATCTGCATAGATATTGAATCCTTAGAGAGTTTTCAAATTGTGAAAATTCCATTTGCTCTTTTGTCTGAATGGAAATAACCTAATTGCACAGCTTTATAGGGAGGAAGTCCTGTTTCTTCATCAGCGCTGTATTTTAACAGCGGTAATTGGGAGTAAGACGTATATTTATTTAAACAACGGAGTTACTATCTCAAAACTAATCCCTGTAAGCAAAATGTTTTGGGCTGTTCACAGAGCAGCGTGCTTTCTCTTTGGCAAGTGAACTGAATACCTTCTTTACCTCTTTTTAGAGCAGAAGGAGAAACGTGTGTGGAGTTCAAAGCGATGTTAATTGCAGTGGGCATCCACCTGCTGCTGCTGATGTTCGAAGTCCTGGTGTGTGACAGAATCGAAAGAGGAACTCATTTTTGGCTTCTGGTCTTCATGCCGTTGTTCTTTGTATCTCCTGTGTCAGTTGCAGCCTGCGTGTGGGGATTCCGACATGACAGGTCCCTGGAGGTAATTGTTGTGATGTATGAAAACTAGGACAGTGCAAGACAGAGTTTCTTAAGAGTTCCTCTTGCAAAAACATAGCATACGTGGCTGCCTTACTTTGTCCTGACCTACTCAAATGAAAAGTTAGGATTGGGAATAATACTTTGAATCATCTCTTCCATTTATTATCTCTTTTCAACTACCAGATAGCAGTACATCTTAAACCTGTCTGTTTATTATTATAAGCTATAAGAACGTGCCACAAACTCTGACTATAAAATAATAGAAACTTGGAAACTGAAATTACTGAAAAGTACCTTCCATGTTAGGCAGCAGTACCCCTGGACTTCCTGAGCCCTGGATAATCAGAGTTGAAAGTTTCTTACCTTCTTAATCAGTCTGATTAATTTGTAATTTGGGAATGCAGGCAGCAGGTATAAAATGATAATTCCATGTTTTCTGCCTCTAGCTCCTTTCCTCTCTAACTAGTTTCAGGAAATGCTCCTTAAACCCAAAAGAGACTTTTCAAGAACTTCCCATGGTTATGGCAATTGTAGTAGCATATATGAACATCATTGTGAGCTCAGAAAAAGCTTGTTTTTGTATGTGATGTTCATTAGTTATTCTTTTCCCTGTTTGCATTCTTCTAGTTGGTTGGTCTTATGCTGAAGTGTGAGTTGTTTGTGTGTGTGTTTTTTACTTGTTTATACTTTTCAGAAGGTTAATGTTAGAAAATTACTTTAAATGCAGGTTTTTTAGCTTTGTTAAAGCAATGCCTACTTAAACAGTGCAGACTTCTGAAGTATGGAAGTGCCTGACACCTGTTAGAATGTAGTTTTTCCCTCCCAATGTTATGAATTCCAAAGGCATTTATGCAAGAGAACACAGTGTGCGTGTATGTTACTGAGAAGTAGAGCACATTGTCTGCCTCTGAGAAATACTTCATTTCAAAGGTGGCTTATGTATTCACATTTTAAGTAAAATAGAAAATGTTCTAAGCTTAACTACAGATATTCTTGAGGTTTTTTTCAGTTAATGTTTCTGTTTGATCTTTGAAATTCCTACCCGCCTAGGATTGGCCCATAAACTTCAGGAGTAGCATCTTGCTGAGTCCAGTGTTTGTTATATTTGCCCACAATATCAGAGACAGATGTGGGAAGGTTCAACTTCTACTGTCGCAGCACCAACCAGTGTTCTGTTCCCCTTCATTGCTGTGTGATGGATGGTAGCAGAAGAGCAGTGTTAGAAAATGCCATCTGACATGGAAATGTGTATGAAGCAGAGGGGCAGGATTGAATTCCTCCATGTGGGGAAAAAATGGCACCCATTGACATTCACTGGCACTTTCTGAACATGTATGGAGACCAAACAATGGATGTGAGCACAGTGGTGCATCTCAGCAGTGACCTGAAAGTCACTGAAGTCATGTTCCAGACAGCCATGCACAGCTATCACACCACAAAGTGAAGAGCATCTCAGTCAGCTCATCTGCATGAATCAGTGGATCCTGACCAGGAGATTGTATACAGAGTTGAATATTGACTGCAGTGCATGGGAAACAATGGTCACAGTGTTGGAAAATCACAGTTTATGCCAGAATGGTCCCATGAATGCTGACACAGAAATAGAAAGAACACCCTATGCAAATTTGTTAGGACCTATTGAATCATTGTGAGTTCCCTGGATTGTATAATTACTGGTAACAAGACATGATGGCATTGCTGTGAGCTACAGTCAAAACAGCAGTCTGTGGAGTAGCAACATGAACTTCCTCTCTCATGGGGAAATCACATGATGCAGCCCCTCAGCAGATAAAGCAGTGTGCAGTGTCTTTTGTGATAGGAAAGATGTTGTCTTTCTGGATTTCCTGGAACCTGGACAGGCCATCAGTTCTGACCACATCATGATGCTGACTGAGCTGAAGGCTTGACTTTGCAGAGTCTGGCCAGAGAACACAACCTTAGTCTTGCAGTGTGATAACACCAAGCCCTGTAATTGTCTGCAAATTGTGGAGCGCATCACCAGTCTTGGCTGGACTGTCCTAACACACCCACCAGATAGTCAGAAGGCACCAAATTCGTATGCACTGACTTCTCTTTGGGCTGATGGGCAATGTTTTCCTCGCAAAGATGTAATCATAGCAGCTCTGAAACAGTGGATCACCTTCACTGGTGCAGATTTTGACAAGTATGCCATGCAGGCTCTTGTTCATCTCTGGCAAAAATGCGTAGCTAATAGTGGTGAAGTTGAAAAGCAGTGTTTTGTAGTTGAGAATTTTTCTTTATCAAATACAGGCATTGTGCTCTTTGTATCTGATGTATTTTCCATGGAAATAGTTATGAGGTGTTTTTTTCAGAGCTACCTACATAGCAGCAATTGGGGTGCATGCAAGCTTTCATTTAATATTTGTCATGAAAACTATTGTTTTTCTATATTGCTTCACAAACTAGGTATCTTGCAAATTCAATAATTAATTATAATTCAAATTCTCATGTGGTCTTTTATTCTGTGTATTTCTTTTTCCTCAGAGCTTCAACTGGATTGCTCTTAGTTAAAGAAACTGGATTGCTGTTAGTTAAAGATGAAAATCACATAGATTTAATGTATTAGTGCAGCAATTAAAATACTTTTTTTTTTTTTTTTTTTTTAAGACTTCATAACTTTGAATTTAAGGACTTCAAAAAAAATCTATCAATATTTATTATCTAAAGAAAATAGTTAAAGTTACTTCCTAATTTCTTTTTTGTTTTTCCAGCCTGAACAGTTTGGCTTTTTCCTTTGACAGATTCCCAAGTTGTCTTGCAACTAACCTCATAATGCTAATGTTAACCAATGTATCTTTTCTTTCTAGCTGGAGATCTTGTGTTCAGTTAATATTCTGCAATTCATATTTATTGCCCTCAGACTCGATGAGATCATCAGATGGCCGTGGCTTGTATGTAAAGTATTTTCTTCTTAAACTTGTTCAAATACTAAATTTTATATAAGTATTTGCTGCAGGGAACAGTTAATGTGTATGGTCAGTCTGTGATCTCTATTTTGCTTATTTAACAGTCCTTTGCTGAAAGTCTGACATTTCATTCAGTAGTCATAGGAGACAGGCTGTTCTTTGGATAAGAGCATAGCATTCCTTCCTTCAGGGGAAGAGAGGCATGCCATCAACGGTAATCAATCCCTGTCCAATTGCTGGAGAAAATAAAAACCTCAACAGAAGTTCCCAGTTGGAACAGTAAACTAGCCAGGAAAATGATTGTTGACTTAAGGAATGTGTAGGTAAATATTGTGTGATAAGTAACTTTTGTTATGCTACCATGTGTCTAAATCCATTTACTGTGGTCACTATCAAAATATGAAGCAGTAGATTTAAGCACGTGGTTTTAGAATACAGAAGTTCTGTATCTGGATTTCTGTAAACTGCATAAAGCTAGTAGCCTGTCATGATTGCGATTGTTATTTTCCAAGCAACATGGTAAAGGATCTCCTGTAGAAACCTCCTTGAGTAAGTTGTCCAACATAGAAAACGTTGAAGTCAATTTCAATACTGTTTGAGTCCATTCAAAATCACAAGAAGTTTTATTCAAGCAGACCTATCTTCATTTTTGATTGTTTTGGCTTGATGGAGTTCACAGAGCTTACTGAGGAGTCCCAGAGAGTTGATATGGCTCGTAACAGTCCATATGACTTGTGAAGCTTTTTTGTTAGAGATGAAATGGGTTGGAGGATTACCCTCGATTTTATTCTTCTTTTTTAGTCTTACTATGTGGGTCCTTATTGTAACTTACTGTTAGTGCCTTATGTAAATAAATAAAGGCTAATGAAAATGCATCACTGGGTAGGGCAGAAAGCAGTAAACTTCTTTTTTCTTTCAGGTTGTCTGCGTTCCGTTGTGGATCTTGATGTCCTTTCTCTGCCTGGTGGTGCTCTATTACATCGTTTGGTCTGTTCTGTTCTTGCGTTCAATGGATGTGATTGCTGAACAGAGGAGGACGCACATCACAATGGCTGTCAGCTGGATGACAATTGTGGTTCCTCTGCTCACCTTTGAGGTAGGATGAAGTGTGACGAGTTTTTTGTATCTTCTTTGTTCAGTGAGTAATGAATATTGTGTGTGCGCTCTCTCTCTCTCTCTAAACTTGAAATTAAGATGCCCTGTTTTGTTTGGGAATAAAAATAAACTGTAAATAGGAAAACCAAGGATCATGTTTTTGTTTGTTTGTGTGTAAAATCTGTTTCACAACGAATCTGTTAATTCATATTTCTGTAGAGGCCATTTTCCTTAAATTTCTGAAGCTAAAGGTCCAAGATCACTGCATGTTTTAGAGAACTTTGGAGATGGATATTACAAACTGACATTATTTTTTTTTTTCCTGTTTAGATTTTACTAGTACACAGACTAGATGGGCACAATTCTTTCTCTTTTATACCCATATTTGTTCCTCTGTGGCTTTCACTGATAACTTTAATGGCAACAACATTTGGGCAAAAAGGAGGAAATCACTGTAAGTATTTATTAATTGATGCTATGGATGTTGCAGTTTGGTGTTTTTTCACAGCAAGGCAATTTAACTTAATAGGATTTTTCAGAGTTGAAAAGAAGCTGCGTAGAAAATTGTTCTGGGTGAATTTTCATGCTGTTGATAATTTGCAGCCAAATTAGTTTGGAAAGGCAAACATCCAATTTATCTTTTGTTAGGGTTGTATGATATATGAAGTGGAGCAGTTGGTCATCAGGTATAATCTCTGTGAAAAGATGGGTGTGGGTTTTATAGGCAAATCTTTAATTATCTTAACTTGGTTCACTGAAAGGTTTGACTTGGGGCAGACTGCTCAACGCTGACCTTGGTATTCATTGACAGAAGAGTGCCATCTACTGAATCACAAGTGGCACTTCATTAAATGCTCTCTTTCAAATGTTTAGATAGAAAGTACATGATAAACAGAAGAGGTGCTGTTGTTTTAATGTAGAATAAATGCCGAGGATGAGATGCTACTCTCTAGCTAACAACAGAAGTATTTGGGGAATACTGGACACATAGCCTGACATACATTAGTAAATCTATGTCATTGCAGCATCTCTGGTACTGTAACCTATGTGTATCAGTGAAAATTGGCATGAATGTCTTCTCAGGTGGCAGTTTTTGATTGCTGGAGTGATGCAAGGCCTTTCTTGTTCTGTTTATTTACTGATGTGCTGCTTAACATGAATTGTACTGGCTTCTTGCTATAGTGTACAGCTGTAATGTGTACATGTGCACACACACTTGTGTATGTATCACCTGACCTGTAATGTTATGGCTGCTGTCAGTGATGCTGAGAAACAGCACTAACGTAAATTTGAGATTGCTAATGAAAACAGTCAAGAGAACCTAAGAAGGCAGATGAAGCAGTCTTGGTTTCTTCAGTTTACTTCTAACTCTGATTGCAGTCATGTGAAAGGTGGTGGTTTGTTTGGTTGTTTTTTTTTTAGGGTGGTTTGGAATTCGCAAAGACTTCTGCCAGTTCCTGCTTGAGATTTTCCCATTCCTACGTGAATATGGAAATATTTCCTATGATCTTCATCACGAAGATAATGAGGAAGCAGAAGAAACCCCAGTTCCTGAGCCACCAAAAATTGCACCGATGTTTCGAAAAAAGACTGGAGTGGTCATTACACAGAGTCCTGGGAAATACGTGATTCCACCTCCCAAATTAAATATCGATATGCCAGATTAAGATGACAGCAGCCTGTTAAAACTGGAACTGGGAATCAACAGACAAATGCAGTTCATCTCATGCCTCGTCCCAATTAATTTAAAATAGCTTTTGCTTGATTCAGTGGCGTGGATCACAAAAATCGGAGATCTTGAAGATAGAGAGTTTTTCCACAGAGATTTTGTGAACCTCCCTAATGGTTCACTTGGCACACATGCCTGTATAGTATTTATATGAACATTTTAGCAGTGTAATATATTGTTTAAAAGTCTCGTCCTGTACAGTATAAGTATTATCTAAAAGTATTTTTTTAAAAAGCCTGTATGAAATGCTTGTTCTATTCCAAGTGTCTTTTGGGTTATAAATATACACTCATTTTCCATGTCTGTGCTGAGTAGTTGTGGATGTCTTGATATAGTACCTCTTTTTTCTTTTCTGCTCAGCCACAATCATTAGTTTAATTGTGAAAGCACAGGTGTGTTGTGCTTCTGAGGAAGGACTGGAAAGATTTTGGGGAGGAAATCGAATGTATAGCAGCTTACTTGATGCTTTTGAGCTAGCTACGTAGATTGGTACATATTTCAATTTTTGCAGTGGCTTGGGAGTGAAGTTGCTTTTCCAGGTTCACTTTCTAACTCCTCCTGAGCATTATGTATGCCACCTTGTCATTAGTTTGGCTGTTTAATAAACTGTTGCCTCTTGCATTGTGTGCGTAATCTATGCCAGAAAGATTAGTTTTCAGGTTGGTTTGCTGATATAAATATCTTAACTCAGTCTTCATTACCAACTTTTTTGTATGATATCTTTAGTACAGATGATTAAACTGTTGAAAATAGGAACTGGTCCATGTTGGTATAGTTTTTTTCATTTGAGGGGAGATCTGCTTTTACTGGTTTACTTAGCATCCAGCTGATTTCAAGAAATTAGTCTTTGAAACCTATATTCCATTAAGTTCTACCACCTACCATCAGCTGCCTGTACCTTGTACTTCCTCTTTCTGTTTGCACAAACCCACGGCTTATTTAAATATCATGGGTCATATTTCCTCTCTCTTAGTATGGCAGTGATATGAGCGTATGGACACTTCTGTGTGTATGAAAGGCCTTCAACTGAAAAGCTGCAAAGAACTTAATTTCCAGTGCTGCAGCCCACCTTGTTCCTCCCTTCTCAGTTGGTGCATTTGTTCCTAATGGCCTGGCTAGCAGGATGCAGCCCAGCTGATGCTGTAACTACCTTCTGCTGAAGGAGTCAGCTAAGCTGAGGAAAAAATAGAGCTTTCTTTACCAGGAGGTCTTCTGGTCTGGTCTTCTGAACAAGCTAGTTAACTTGGCAGACTCAACTTCTGTCCTAGTATGCGACAGAAGAGAAGCTTCTGGTACAATCTCAGGAACTCCAGTTGAAGAGGCTTTTCCATCAACCTCAGGTAAAAAGAATGTGCTTAATTCTACTAGGGAGATCTCTATGGGAGCTGGTAGCTTTCCATCTTTATTTATGTATATATATATATATATATATATATATATATATATATATATATATATATATATATATATATATATATATTTAAGCAGCCCTGGAACCTTTCTGAAAGCACTCTATTTCAAACTCTTCAGTGAGATGATAATGGACAGTGTGTGGTGTGTGGTATCTAGAACAGCTTGAAGAGGAAGTGCAAGTAAGGAGAGGGCTGCTGGGATGTTCTGAAATTGGAAACATGAAACATTTCACTCATGACCTTTATCTCTGGGGATTCAGCAGAAAATACTTCCAAGCTTTGGCATGTTCAAAAGCTCTCTAGATGGAGCAGCAGCTGGGGGGCGTATGTCGGATCCTCTTTATGTGAGCTAATTTCTCAGAACACTCTTGTGTGGCACATTTATGCTCAAACAAGCTGTTCTGAACCTGTGAAAGGGAGAGAATGCTCCTGAAAGTTCTTTTTAATATATTATGAGATTAAAATTTTTAGTTCTTCAATCTTGAAATGGTGACAACTGTCTCCTTTGCATTTTACACTGATGTTTCTAGTGCAGCCCAAACTTAATAAGGATTGTCCAAAATGCAAGTAAAGCTTTGGTACGAGAAAAGAAGAGCATATTCCCTGCATCTGCCCTGTGTCCATAGTGGAATAAATGCCACCCAGGGAGAAGCAGGGGTGTTCTGCCTGCATGGGGAACTGCTCCGTTCTCAGCAGCTCCAAGGCAAGACATGCAAATGTTCAAATAATCTGTCTTAATGAAAAGTGTTCTCCAGTTCTCTTATCCTTTTTTGGTGTTTTTTTTTGTTTGTTTGTTTTTTTTTTTTTTTTTTGTTGTTTTGTTTTTTTTTTTTTGAATCCTGCTTAGCTCCTAAAAGAAAACAGCTTCAGACCAAAACTAAGAGGGGTGAGTGTCACTGGCTTTCATCGAAGAGAGTGTGTGGGCTTGCTATCAGGAAATAAAGTTTCATTCAGAAATGAAAATACTATGGTAATGCCTCTGTTCCATGTGAGAAAAAGAGTTCAAGATCATTGTATGAGATTCATGTAATCTTTTAAGCAATTGTTCGGAATTACAAACCACCACTGGGAAACTTGAAGAAACTGCTTCAGATTTAGCAGCTGACTGAGAGGTCTAGTGTTTGTTAGTTCTTTATATATATATATATATATATATATATATATGTATGTATGTATGTATGCATGTATGTATATATACACATGCATCACACAGCATTAGACTGGAATCATTTTAAATCGGAACACATTACCTTGACCATGCATTATAAAATGATGATTTATTTACACTTGTATGTACATAAAACATCTAGTGAAACGTGACTCATTTTCAGTAATGATCATAAAAAATGGCATCTTGATTCTCTCTCTTCAGAATAGCAATTCTTCAAGCAATTACTTTTGGAAGGAATACTGTTCAATTCACTGGTATTTAAGAAGGCGATCTGTCAAGAAGTTTGCACTTAGGCAGAAGAAAACACAGTGTGGGGCAACTCCTACGATTCTGAAGGGATCAGTTCATCAGGGATGTCGACCTGCCACACTCCTCTGCTCCCTTTTGCAGGGATTGGTTCCAGAAGCCATCTTGGATTTGAAACAACAGTCAGGTATTTCTGTTCTAGATTACTGAGAACAGCTTTGTTTTCCAGCTCCAAAGTCTTTTCAGGAGGTACATCTTCTGGATACAAGGATGTCTCTCCAATGTCAATTAATCCTGTATCAGAAAACAAAACAGTTTGAGAAACTAGAAAAAAGTTTTCCAAAAGTAAAACCTCCCAGAGGACATACAAAGCTGCTGATTTATGCTGCCAGAAGAAGACAGTACAAAATATGCACACCTTAAACAAGTGTCAGTCGTTGCAGAAGACAGCTTGTTGCAAGAGGGAATTTCAATGTTGTTTAAAGATTAAAAATACTAAATTACCAAGGAAGCTTTTACAACTACCCAGTTTAGCATGCATGGTTACCAATCCACACATTCCTTAGTACCTAACAATTTTTTGCACTATAGAACCAGTCTTCTGGAACAAGCAATAGAAGGAATTGCTAAAAATATGCAAATGAGAATGTGAGATACAGGGTGTGAAAACTGAACTGATACCTGGAAGGAATGTTTGACACACACTTTGAGTATTCAGAGCAGTAACGCACATTATTCTTCCTGTTGGAAATATCCAAATAATGTATCAGGACGGTATCTCTGATAAAGCAGATTTTATTCGCAGTTGCAATGTTGGGCCTCCTGCAAGCAGGAGAACTTGCAGAAAGCAGCCTTACATCTTTTATGCCCCACTACTTGACGCTGATCTCTTTCTCCCCTGGTTCCTCATTGGCTGGGTACTCAGGATCACAATCTTACCAACACTCAACTAAACATACACATACTGGCTAAACATCAATTTCTGCTAGCTAAGCATATATCACTAATTAGTTAAGTTCTCACATTTGCTCATTCAACACTTGGTCACTGTTTCTGGACATCTGCTTGTCCTAGCATAGAGATAAGCTTGGAAGGAGGACAGGGGGGAGTATCTTGATGCCTGCCTGTTGCATCCCAACCTACCCACACAGCAAGGCAAGCCAGCCTTGTGTAGAGGCCCTGGCTTCTATGATGTTTGTTAAGTCTGTTTTTCTTTTGCTGAGGGTCTCTTATCCAAACAGAATAGCCCTACAACATGCTTTCTAGTCCATAACACTATACCTATGCTATTTGGAACATTTAAAAACTATTGCAGTTTTGCAAGCAAAAATTAATCACACATTAATTCAGCAACTATATTTCTAACATAGATGGTATTTCTACTTTTTCACATCAGCTATTTCTAAGGACGAGCTACAAAATACAAATACACTGTGCTCTACTTCTTCAGATCATTTCCCCTTTTTAATATCTAATGCAGAAACAACATTCCATTCCTACATTCTGCACAAAATAATTCAAGAAGCATCACTCTATCCTAACTTTGTACTACAGAAATAAAATCATTCGCTGCCCAAGTAATAAGACCGATAGAGCAGCTGTAGAACTGAAACAGAATTGATCTAACATGACATGAAAAGCAATGCCGTATCACAAGTTCACTTGACTGTACTGCACTGCAAAACGCTGCAGGTTTTCATACGCTCAAAGATGTAATAAAAAAAGTGGAACTGCCACCCTGCCCAGAGCTGCTCAGCTCGGGGGGCAGCATTGCCCAGCACAGCTGGATGGCGATGCCGTGACGCGCCCGGCCGTGCAAAGCAGGCACCCGTCCGAAGAAAACACGCCGAGAGATGAAAAGCTTGCTCGGAAATGCACGGCCCACAGCTGCCCACCTGCGATAACTCCTCTGCCGAACTGCTCCCCTTTTTCCAGCAGCTCCTGCACCTCCTGCAGCGTCATTCCCAACCTATCCAAAAGAATCGCCCTCCACGACTCATCCTCCCAGTCCTTAACGGCGATATGAACAGCCACGGTGCGGTTCCGGTACTTGGCGAGCACCGGCCGCCAGCGAGTCTCTATGGTCTTGATCCGGTTTAAAACCAGCCCAGCGTAGGGCTGGCGGAAGGAGAGGCACCCGACCTTCATCTCTGCGTTCATCGGCACCCGCCGGGTTTCGGATACGCAAACGCGGCCGGCAGCACCCCGCTATCGCCGGCCCTTACCCGGCCCTCACCGCCCAGCACGGCGCGGCCGGCCCCGCTCCCGTTCCGCACCGCGCTCAGGGCTGCCGGCGGAAGGAGCGAGACGGGGCGGAGCGGCGCTGGGCGGCCGTGGCGCTGCCGCCTGCTGGATGGCTGAGCGGGGAGGAGAGCTGCGGGAGCTGCAGGGAGGAATAGTAATGCTCACGCGCGGGAATGCGACCGAGCTCGCCGACGGCGAATCCTGGCTGCGATGGCTTTTAGCGCTGTGTGAAAACGCGTTCTAAACCACGAGAAGTCTCAAAATAGCGGGATCTCAAAGGCAGGAAGAGAAGGATGACCCGGTGGAATCAGAGACGGGCCGCTCGTTTAGTTGAGAAAGGCAGAGGAAGTTCCCCGGCGAAGGGTAAGATCGAGAGGATGCTTTTGTTCTGCGCGGTTGTTTGTCAGCGCTGTGTAGCAGCGGGGCTCCGCCGTCACCGCGCGGCTCTGCAGCGGCCCAGGGCAGTGGCGGCGGGGGTTGATGAGCGGCGCTTTAGGGGCTTCTGCTGAGCGCTCCCAGCGCACCCTCGGTGATTATTTTGTACGCTGAATTATTTAATGGCTGATAGCATTTAAATGCTGAGAGCTCATTTATCATATTTCTGTTGTCTGAGTTTCCTTTTTTTTTTTTTTTTTTTTTTTTTTTTTTTTTTTTTTCCTTGGACACTTCATAGAATCATAGAATCCTTAGAGTTGGAAGGGACCCTTAAAGCCCATCTGGTCCAACTCCCCTGCAGCGAACAAGGACACCCACAGCTCCATCAGGTACTCAGGGCCTGTCCAGCCTGACCTTGTGCATCTCCAGGAATGGGGCACCAGCACCTCCCCGGGCAACCTGTGCCAGTCCCTCACCACCCACACTGTAAAAGACTTTTTCCTTACATCCAACCTAAATCTACCCTCTTTAAGCTTGAAACCATCTCCCCTTGTTGTGTCACAACAGACCGTGCTGAAGAGCCTGTCCCCTTCTTTCCTGCAGCTAATGAAGTGTTCCAGGTGTTCCAGATGGAATCATTTCAGCCCTTTATATAATGTCATATCAAGAGAGAGTAATGGATGACGTGAATTTAAGGTCGTTGTAGTTTTTACGGGGTTATTATTTTAAATGTCCCTTAGCTTTAAGCTATTTCCATCTTACTAGATGTGCATTAGTTGAGGAACCTGTTGAATCTGATTAGCGTTGCAAGCATGTAATAAGCTTTTGTGCTTTTTCTTGTATTTCAGTATTTTTCCCCTGCATTATTCATTTATATGAGGGCTCGGAGGAGGTTTTCTTCTGTGTTGTATGCTTGGTTTGCTTTACTCTCATAGAAATTTTAGCAAGATGTGTATGACGTTTGGTTGCACAAATAAAATATTTTTTTTTCCTGATTGAAGCAAAAATCTCACTGTTAATTAAGCTCTCAAGTTTAACAATTTTAAGTAAAATGTGAATGGCAAAAGACTCATGCTGTTACTAAGGGTGATTAAATGTTATGTCAGAGAACTGCCTGTCACGGTTTGTGGAAACCTTGTCCAGCACACTGTGACATTCACTAGAAGACTGAAAAGCAATTAGCAGCAGCACGTAAATAAGGCCGTGACATGGTCTCGTTCTGTGTGTGTGCATTAGCACTTGGTGTGGTGAGTGGAAAGCTGACTTTAGTGGATTTAGTGGGATGTAAGACAGCCAAGCAAGCATTCTGATCTTGGCAGATGATCAGCTTATTTTGAAGATCTTAGATCCACATGGTTTTTACACCTTTGGCTCCTTCAGATTCTAACACCAATTTATCACAGAATCACAGAATCACAGAATCACAGAATCACCCGGGTTGGAAGGGACCTCAAGGATCATGTAGTTCCAACCCCCCTGCCTAGCAGGGCCACCAAACATCCACATTTAGATCAGGTTGCCCAGGAGCCCGTCCAACCTGGCCTTGAACACGTCCAAGGACGGGGCATCCACAACCTCCCTGGGCAGCCCGTTCCAGGGCCTAACCACTCTCCTTGTAAAGAACTTCCCCCTAACGTCCAACCTAAATCTTCCCTCCTTCAACTTGGATCCATTTTCCCTAGTCCTGCTATTGTCAGCCCTTTTGAAGAGTTTACTCCCCTCCTGGGTGTAGGTTCCCTTCAGGTATTGATAGGCTGCAATGAGGTTGCCCTGCAGCCTTCTCTTCTCCAGGCTGAACAAGCCCAACTCCCTCAGCCTGTCCTCATAGGGGAGGTGCTCCAGCCCCCTGATCATCTTAGTCGCCCTCCTCTGGACCCTTTCCAAAATCTCCATGTCTTTCTTGTACTGAGGGCTCCACACCTGGACACAGTACTCCAGATGGGGCCTCACAAGAGCCGAGTAGAGAGGGACAATCACCTCCCTGTCCCTGCTGACCACCGCTCTCCTGATGGAGCCCAGGATCCCATTTGCCTTTTGAATTTATCTATTTGCAGAACAGTGTTTAACATGATAACATTAATGTTCCAACTACAGAAAATTCTACAAGTTTGGTCTACTTTTCAGGAAAGTGTATCTCACTTCAGTATCTCTAAATTTGTTTTCCTTAGGATATTCCTCACTTTAACTTTATGGTCCAATATAGACTGCATAATTCTCATTGCAGAATTACCTCTTTCTGTGGAGTTAAGCAATGCCTAGTACATCATTTACAAGGACTCAGGCTTGATCTCATCTAGATAAGCAAGCATTGCTGTGTTTCCTGTCAGATTTGTTCAAGAACTGATTTTACATGATTCAGTGCAAAGTGGAATGTGCTGGAATATCTTGGGTCAAAATCAGGGTGAGATACTTGGTGATCAGTTACAGTTTATTTCAGAAGCTGGTAGAGGCACTGCGCTGTATGCTCCACGATACTGGAAGACAGAAATGAAATTTCAGGTGTTAAAAACCATGAAACACATTACATACTGTACACTGCAATTACTTGTACTGAGCGGTCACTTGTCAAAAATCATCATTCACAGAAAGATACAGGGCATACTGACATATGGACACTCGTTGCTATTTCCCATCTTTTAGGACATCAATGTGAAATGTGATTCAGTAGTTTTTGACAGTGATTCCATCTGAAGGCGTTCTACCAACTTTCTGCATTATCTCTTTTTTCCCTTAATTCTGCTCAGCCTTCCTTTCTCACTGTCATTTCCTGAAACTGTATACAGAACTGGGGCAAAGGGGCTTGGTTCCACATGTCAGTAATGTTTTTAGCAATATTTCACTGATGCAACAGCCCCTAAAAATTGAGTGAAAACGTGGAGGTGAAACTGGGGCATGGAACTCATACTGTGGCTTTGCTGTCAGGGGGAGAGTAAATGGAACAAGAGCTTTTCATTCCCAACTTTTCCACATTTCACCTACCATTTTGGCCTTTCAACTGCAGAATTAACGATTAAGAATTTGCTTAAGGTCCATTATTCCAAGACCGAGTTGTGTTCAGAATCTTGGTGATTTAAAAATATTTGGAACACAGGTTCCACTGTAATTAATGCTGGAAACATACTTTACAGGATCTTGTAGCAGAGCATAAAATCATGGAGTCGTAGAATGATTTGGGTTGGAAGGGACCTTTAAGATGATCTAGTTCCAACCTCCCTGCTGTAGGCATGGACACCTCCCTCTAGATCAGATTGCTTAGAGCTGCATCCAGCCTGGCCTTGAATGCTTCCAGGGATGGGGCACCCCCAGCCTCTCTGGGCAACCTGTTCCAGTGCCTCACCTCCCTCACAGTAAAGAATTTCATCTTATTATCTAGTCTAAACCTACCCTCTGCCAGTTTAAAACCATTTCCCCTTGTCCTGTTGCTACCTGCCCTTATAGGAAGTCCCTGCCCATCTTTCCTGTATGCCCCCTTTAGGTACTGGAAGGCTGCTATAAGGTCCCCCCAGGGCCTTCTCTTCTCTAGTCTGAACAGCCCCAAGCTCTCTCAGCCTGTCTTCATAGGGGAGGTGCTCCAACCCTCTGATCACCTTCATGCCCCTCCTCTGGACCCGCTCCAGCAGCTCTGTGTCCTTGTGCTGGGGATCCCAGAAGTGGATGCAGTAGAGGTGGGAGTGAGAGCAGAGGAGATGGGCAGAATCACCTCTCTCAAAGTACTGGTCACACTTCCCTTGATGCAGCCTAGGGTGCAGTTGGCACAGCCCAAGATACGGTTGATCGTCATCATGTATACCGTGAGGCTACACTTCTGACAAATAAACACAAGACATGGTGTGCAGTGTGTGCTGATGATTCACTACTAATTAATATTGGATGCTGAATGTCAAATGGTTTAAGTGGTCAAAATATTTGTGACCCCAAAAGTGCTTTGTTTTGTGTGATTGTGGAAGTTTTGATCTAGTAGCAGCAATGCAGAAGCATTTTTTGTCTTGGAGTTGTGTAGGTTTTGTGCTATGCCCAGCTCAGTGGATCATATGGTCTGATCAATCTGTTGTTGCTGTTATTCATTTTGGTTTAGTTTTTGTCCATGTGTTTTACAGTAGCTTCGGAAAAGATTCTTTATTACAACATTTGCATGATGTAGTCTGTTTCAGAAAGGAAGTGTATTCTGTAAATTACATATTCCCTCCAGTGTGTTCAGAGGGAGAAGACCTGCTGTTTTATACAGCTGACATAAGTGTCTGCCATTACTTTTTTATTATTATTCAAGCTTCGGCAGTCAAGGACTTGTAAACCTCTTTTATATCTTGCATGTTCATTACATAGAACAATCACATTAATAAAAACTCCAGAATCAAAACAAATTTGGTCTGAGGCATTCAGCTGGCTGCTGATTTTGATTTAATCAGTAAGAGATGCCAAAAGTTTTCAGGAAATTTTGGGTGGTAGAATAAATTACATTAATTTAAAGAGCCTGTAGCTTCTCACGGTGAAACCTTCAACTGATTGCTAAAGGACATGGTAGTAACTTTACTGGATTCCAAATAGAAGTAATCTGCTTATAAAAGTGAATAAAATTTACTGTAACTATTAAAAAAGCCTAGCCATCCAACAGCCCCAAACTATAAAAACTATCATTTACATAGCCCGAGTATGTGTTGAAAAAACAGCTCCAGCTTCATGTTATTCTTCAAGCCAAATAAAGAGCCTTTAATTGTGAATGAACTTAAATACTTACATTTTACCATGCTGATCTCTGTTTCTTTGCATGTACTGTGAGCAGTAATGTTTGCTGAATGAATGGTTGGTTACATATAGCAGAATTTTCTCCTGTCTGAGGAGTGTTTCAGTGAGGTTTCTCAGCGTAGGTAACTTGGTGTTGAAAATTTGCTTGTATTTAAGTGCTGCTGAAGAATAAAATGCATGCACATTGAATTTTCTTATGCAGATTTCAGTATGTTTTCCTATCAGATTATATGCGTATGACAAGTCTTATATAAGAACATACAGACTATTGAATTCCATGGTAGCAACTATTCATTTTTAAGTAAGAAACATAAAAGTATAAGTTAGATTGCAAGCATTACTCTTCTGCATGTTTGCAGTCAAACATATTGCCTTTTGTAATGGTTTGTGACACCAATCGTGGTGGTACGTAGTAGCCAAGTACTGGTAGTTTTTCCTGATTTATTGAATGTAACTTCCTTTCTGTACAGAAAACAAAAAAAAAAACCCATCACTGAAGATCATCAAGCCTGCTATGGTGTTCTAAGAAAGCCTTGCTTTCCTCAGTTAGAATTATTTCCCTAAACTAAATGGAAAGCATTATCATAAATAGGTGTTTTATTTGTTGTTGTTCAGAACGAATACATTTACTAGAAAACATCTACTGAACTTGGCAAGGAATATGAAAAACAAAAGAAGGGATTCTACAGGTGCATTTGTCAGAAGAGAATGGCCAAGGAGAGTGTAAGCCTCTGGTAAATGATGGCACCAAGCTGTGTGGTGAATTGATATGATGTAAGAAAGGGATGCCATCTAGAGGGACATGGACAGGCTTGACAAGTGAGAACATGACAACATGTGAGCAGAATGAGGTTAAACAAGGCCAAGTGCCAGGTGTTGGTCATGGATTGGTGCAGTCCCAGATACGTGTACAGACAGGGAGAATTCATTGAGAGCGGCCCTGCAGAGAAGGACCTGGGGGTTCCTGGTGGGTGAAAATCCAGACATGAGTCAGCAGTGTGTGCTCACAGCCCAGGTCAACAGTGTCCTGGGCTGCATCAACAGGGGGCTGGCAGTGGGCAGGGAGGTGATTGTCCCCTCTGCTTTGCTCTTGTGAGACCCCATCTGCAGTACAGCACGGGGCCCCCAGCACAAGTAGGATGTGGGGCTGTTGGAACGGTCCAGAGGAGGAAGATGCTCGTAGGGCTGGTGCACCTCTCCTGTGAAGAAGAAGGCTGAGGGAGCTGGGTTTGTTCTGCCTAGAAAGGAGAAGGATCCAGGCAGATCTCACTGCAGCCTTCAAATACTTGAAGGGAGTTTATAAGCAGGAGGGAAACCAACTTATCCGTGATCTGATAGTGATAGGACAAAGGGGAATGAGTTTGAATAAAAGAGGGGAGAAGTTAGTGTGGGGTTATATGTTAGGAGAAAATTCTTTACACAGAGGGTGGCGAGGCCCTGGCACTGCTGCCATGAGCTGTGGTCCCATCCCTGGAGGTGCCAGGCCAGGCTGGCTGGGCCCTGGGCAGCCTGAGCTGGGGGAGCAGCCAGCCCACAGCAGGGGTTGAAGCTTGATGATCTTTAAGGTCCATTCCAACCTAAGCCAGTCTATGATTCTGTGAAAAAGAGTGCAAGGAAACTTTCAGGCACATTGCCAAAAATTAAAAATGAATGCAATGTGTTTTGGCTGTGCTCACTTCTGTTTGCTTTCATCTGTTGTTCAAGCGGTTGAGTGCCTTTTAATTTCAAAGACTTGAGTAAGAAGAGAACAAACATCTTCAGAAAATGCCTCTATGCACATCTTTATGAAGAACAGGAATGCTTTGGTTGGTACAGAAGCTTGTAGGCTGGACAGAAGTGAGCTGCAAATGAGATAGAAGATTTACATTCTTTGATCAGACGTTTAAATGAACATTTAAACCAGGTTCTAGTCATGCATTTGCATTAAAACACTGTTCTAGTCTTCCTTCGTCTGTGGGAAAGAGATGCATACAGAATGTATACATATATGTCACATTTTGGCAAAGGGACCGAAGCTTAGACGTGTTCCTGCTGAGAATGCAGGCTGGAGCTGCGCACACTGTTTGTATAGCTTTGCAGTGGAAGGAGGAGTCAGCAATTCCATGTACTGAGATAGATTAGATGTAGTGCAAATAGTGACTGACGCCTCATTAACGTCCTATTAACACAGGAGTTAAACTTCTAAAATTCCATTGTAGACAATGAGTTTTCTTTTGTGTTTTTTTTTTTTCTTCTGGTCATTTCATAGCATTTTTTTACATCATCATTTTGGCAATCTTCATGTTGCATACCAATCTCCAATCTTATGGCATCTTTTATACTAAGGATTGCCACAGATCCCTAATTTTCCTACTTGTTTGCAAAGAAATGATTTCTTTCCAGAACTGCACTTTCTGATTATGAAGTTGCCCAGACACTGATTGTTACAATTTGGACTTCTTCTGTAAGTGGGAGTCTGTAGATTTCTGACAGGCCAATATAAGGTTTTTCTCGTTGTCCTACAGTGTAGTAGACACTCTCTGCACCACCTTCCCTAAATACTGAATGTCCCACCTTGTCCCTTTTACACCAGGTCTTGCTGCTGAATGTTCCACCCGTTTGAAAGCAGACCCAGTTACATGAGCATGGGGCAGGCCTGCTCTGCTGCTGGTGTTGCCCACTTAATGATCCTAAACTGGAAGGCTGCCAGTATACAGAGACTGTGCTGGAGCTTTTCTGAAGGTTAAAAGAAGGTGATAACTTCAGGGTGAGCACCAAGCTAGCTGATTTAGAAACACCTTGGGAAGCTCTCAGTAGCAATTGATTTTTGTTGCTGTTATTGAGATGTATGGCTTCACGCTGAGGTAAGCTGCAGGGGAAGGAGAGCTCGTTGCCTTTCCATGCTGATTATGATATCCTATTCCACAGGCAACTCTGGGTGCAGTACAACTGCATAAAAGATTTTTAAAGATAAAACTGAGCAGCACCTCTGTGTGTCCGTGGATCCCTGCCCATGTTTCATCTCCTCTGAAATGCTGAAGGCTTTTTTTTGATAATACATCTTTCCAGTCCCACTTTAAAGAGTGCATTCTTAGTCCATCTGATGGATGCTTTCCTTCCAGCTTCACAATTATCTCAGTTTTTCTTTCATTTTCAGATGCAATTTGTTCTAAAATATGGACAGCTTTCCTTTGTTTCTTTAGTACTATATATCTTACATGACACTTACGCAGGTTAGGAAATCGTCCTCGGTTCTTACTGTGTTTAGCTAAGTGCCTTTTTGTTCCGTCTCATCAGAAGACTCATAAAGAAGGAGGAGAAAAGGACTTGTCTCATCCCTTTGAATTAATAACAGAAGATATTTCTGGGAGGAACGACAAGAAAAAGAATTCGTATGCAGAAGTAAATGCATTTTCACACTGTTCCTGTAAAGCTCTTTTGCAAATAGAACATTTCTTTTTTACTCTTATTAAAGCATTAGTAAAAATAGAAAAGGCAGTTTCTGTCTCTGGATTAAGTGAAAAACTCGCAGCACCACCTCCACTGGGAGAAGTGCCCCCACCTGGGGGGTCAGCCCAGTGCTGCTTCTGGTTTTTGTTTGTTTCTTTTCCTGCTGGTGGTGATGGTGTGCTTTTGTTAATGGCATTCATTGGTGTCAACACTGTGTTAGAGAAGGAAGTAAGCAATGATCTATTATATTTCTGGCAGGGATGTTATCAAACAGCTTAGGAAGGACAGCCAATGCAGGGTAGTTACATGTTGTCTAAGGGATTTGAGATAAAATGGAGGCTTGTAAAACAGATATGTGTATAGAAGACTTGATGCACTTGCGTATGTTTGTGGTGATTAGAAAAACAGATAAATGCCACATCTAGAGCAGATTGGTTTGCTGGCTAGTGGCAAAATTCTTTTTCTAGCATTTTCAAATAGGATTTTCAAATATCTTACTCTTTCTAATAAGCCCATGTGTGCCAAGTCACGTTTTTAATTAAACAAATTAAATAATTTAGTATGTGCTCTTAATTTCTCATAGTTAGGTCAACTGGACCAAATTTTGAGAGTTATGTTGAACGCTGCTGTCCTGTTTGTGCCGTGTTCCTCGGTCTTTTGCAGCTGTCCCCTAGGTGGCACCAGGACCCACAGAACGGCCCCCTGCCTTCGGAAAAGGCCCCAGAGCTGCTGGTGGCACCGCAGAAACATTTTGTTGAGCGCTCAGTGGTTGCCCATCCTTTAGTTACTGCTACCATTCCTCCAGAGACAGCGTTGTTGTCCTGCTAAGTCACAAATGCTAGTGATTAGAACTCGATCAGCTAATGGTTTTAGTTGTTATGAACTTGGAAAATTAACTTGGAAGCGTCTGATGCAGATAACTTAAAGGACACCGAGCAGTGCAATAGGCTGTGACATGCTTGTGCTCCGTTTGGCAAGGAGCTGCTGTTGGTGTAAGTGCTCCTAGCACAGCTCCAGTCCTGGTCCCGCTGTGCTGGCAGTGTTACCACTCCTGCATCTATCCCTTCTGTGGCTGCTAAGTGCAAGGACGTGTGGGACACGTGAAAGTTCTGGTTGTCAAACATTAAGTATGAAGTATTTAATCTCTTCTGGAAAAAAACAAACAAACAAACATAATTCACTTTTCTAAGAGGACTACACTGTGACATCACTAGATTCGTGTTTTGTTTTTGTTCTCAAGAGGAAAGTACTGCTTCCTCACTGGAACAATTCCTCTTTGGCAACTGAGATTTGATAATGATAGCAAAAACAAAACAAAACAAAAACAAAACAAAACAAAAAAAAGCTTGTTCCTACCAGCTTGTTTTGTTACAGTTATTCGTATCTGGATAAGAGTATCAGATAGTAAGTTGCTTTGGTAAGTTACTGATGTAACTGTGTCTACTTTTCTTATCAATAGATGTTAACAATATATACCATATATATACCAATATATACCATATCAATAACAGGTATATTGTGAGCTGTTCTAGAGCCAGTGTTTCCACCACTGTTTCATTAAAGTGCAATACAGTTTGGCACAAAATAAAACCCTTGTGTTCCAGACTGTCCCCAGATACCAGAGGGGATGGCTGGACTTAGATTCTAAGTGATGCCCTAATTCAGTAATAATAGCCCGGCAGCATTCAATGTATTGAACTGTGACAATTACAGATGTACTAACAGCATGATACACTTTCAATCTAGTTGCATTCAGTGAGCTCCTATGGTCATACTTAAGGAATCTGGTTGCATTCAGTGAGAACTCTTATGGCTACATTCATGAATAGTGTACTACGTTGAAGCAATGGATGCACCAATTCTTGGGATTCCTGGTCATAACTTTACTGCCTGCAAAGCACACACAAAGGAGGAGAAGCCTGTCCACAAGTGCATCAGTTATAAGACCAACTCTACAGGGATGTCTGAGTTTCCTGAGGAAATGCTGAATATTATCAAGAGTTCAAATCTTACCCAGAGGTGCCCCTATGGGTGGAAGGAGAAGCCTGCCAACTGCTCCCAGGAGTCAGAGGTGGTCTGTCCCTGGCATCATACCTTTGTTATGATAGGTGTACAGTGCTCTTGCTTCACTTTTCAAGGTACTGACTAGAAGAATTCAGGGTGCATGCTCAATGAGGAGTAGTCACATCTTCAAGGCAGGCAGCTTTTGTGTTGGACGTGTGTTTTATTATTATAATGAGCAAATTTCACCCAGAGGATGGTATTTTCTCAAAGAATGACAGAGCATTGGCTCTGGGTAACAACCAGGCAGCTGATCAGTTCTGTAGTACTGTCAGGTTCCCATCCTGGCAGTGGTATCACAGACCTGGCCATGGTGTCTTCACTCTGCTCCACCTCCATGCTGTTTCTCTTAGAGGCAGCACATCAAGCTTCTCTCATGTTGACAACACTGAAGGTTTCCTAGGGAGCTTCTGTAGAATGGATTCCTTGCACACCAGCTGCACTCTGCTATTGCACTTTTCCTTAATTTGTAAAGAACATTGTATCTTTAATATAAATCTAACTTCTAAGTCACCGCTAGCAATGATTCCACAATTACTACACGATCAAAAGGGGCATGGTATTTTTGGTGTGCTGGCAGAGGAAATGTTTGTCTGCAGCAGCTGCTGTGCTTTCATGCTTCCCAAGCAGACTACACACAAGTTTACTTCACGTGGATCTTCTGAGGTATGACATTAGATGCTTTGGACAAAGAGGAATTGGGAATCTTTTGCAGCTGGAGTTTTATGGATGACAGAGCTGAATTTGAAGGGCAGCATGATATCCAGTGCCCAGCCCTGCAGGTTGTTTGAGAATTTTCACATAATAAAAAGGGAGGTGGAATGGATGCAGTGGTGTCTCGTGAAGAATTGATATTATGAGACATTTTTGTGGTCTTCAATTTGGAGCATGATTCTGGGTTTTGTTGTTGATTTTTAAAATTATTTTAGAACTAATAGAACACATATTTTCTGAGTTAATTTGGCTATCGTAGAGAGTTTGGAGCTGTGTCATAGAATGCTTCTCTTGCAAACCACAGACTAACTGACCATTAATTATCATCAGGCAGGAGGATGTTTTTTGCCATGTAAAAATACGGAGAATGGAGAATGCAGTAAGCAACAAATAATGAAATTACTATTAATAGTAATTATCCCAAGGCTGCAGTTCTTGGTGAAAAAGTTGTCTTTGATTTTAATACCTGCTTGGTTGTGACTGTCGTCTATTTGCTGTCAGTTGCACAATCAAAGTTCTAGTAACAAAACCCACGTATCTCTTTCCTGCTTGTCTTCATATGTTAGAATTGTTCCTTGTGGCTGCCTGTATCAGAAGCTAGCAGGGTGCAGAGCTGGAGCTGAGAACCTGCTGCACACAGGGTGTGTGTTTCAGCGGATGAGACTGGCTCTGCTCTGACCCCATCCGGTCCATTTCACATCCTGTGCTTCAGAAGTTCCTGATCTGAACTAAAATACCAGTATAGATGCAACCTGTATTGCTGCACCTCAGAGCACCAAACCAATGATGTTCCATGAGTAGTAAGTAGCTTAAAATCTCATACAGACTCTTTTGGAATTTTTGATAGGCCCTCAGTGTCTGGTTACACTTCGTCTAAAGCAGCAGTGCAGCCTCTCAGCTGAGATGTCCTGTGTGGTGTCTGTTGTACCTATGCTTTGTTTGTCACAGAAGGATAGAGTGCTTGTTTAGTAGTAATTGTAAATTCTCATTCCTTTTCTGACAACTTATTACTGCTCATCTAATGGGCTTTCTCCAACAGATCTTATTCATATGATTGCTTAGCAAAGCAAAGTCTTACCGAGTTATTTCCTTTTGTTTTAATAAAACATTAATCACCATTGAAATTCATATTTGGAAAGACAGTGTTCTTCTGCAGCTAAATATTGTCAGTTGGTGCTGTGGATCAGAAATGTTCTGCTACAGGCCATCAGTTCTTTCTGAATTTTGTTGTGATTCCTGTTCTTGCATTTGGAGGAAGCTCTAAGACCAAGGCATTGACTTTTAGGGGGACCAGTCTTGGTACAAGTATTCTGTGTGAATATAGCTTGTGTGGTGTAATTCCCAACGTGTGATTCGTGGTGTGATGCCCACTGCTCTGTCTGGGTGGCTTTCCAACAGTAATGGTGGAAGTACCAGCATGCAAGGTCAGGAGTGCACTCGTTGGTAAAGAAAGAAGCAGCTGGGGCCATGTGGCACTGAAGGTGACTACAGGGTAGTCAGGGTGTTTGTTTCCAATAGAGAATTCAGGTGTCAGTAAAAACGGTTTTACTGTGAAGGGTGGTATGTTTAGAATCATAGAATTGTGTTACAGAGTTGGAAGAGACTTCCAAAAGTCATCTAGTCCAAGTCCCCTGCAATAAACAGGGACATGCACAGATAAACAGGGACATGCACAGATCCCCTCTTCTCGCCCTGCTGGCTGTGCTGCTTTGGATGCACCCAGGATCCAGTTGGATTTCTGGTCTGTGAGGGCACAGTGCTGGCTCATTCCAGCTGCCATCCACCAGCACCCCCCGGTCCCTTTTGGCATATTGTTATACTCCCAAACTTGTATTGGTAGTGAGGGTTGCCATGACCAAGGTGCCAGACCTCGCACTTGGCTTTGTTGACCCTCTTTGGGTTCTCCTGGGTCCCCTGCTCAGCCTGTCTGGGTCTCTCTGGATGCCATCTCATCCTTTGGGTGTTTCGACTACACCCCACGGCTTGGTGTCGTCTGCAAACTGCTGAAGTTTCACTCATTCCCACTATCAGTGTAATTGATGAAGATATTAAAGAATATCAGTTCCAGCACTGACCCCTGGGGGGTTGTACAGTTAGATGTTCTTGGAAGGACATCTTTCTAGTAGGAAAGTAGTGTTTAAAAATCTGGTCTTAAATCAGAATTGCAGCCCTGTTTCCTTGGTATTTTTTGGCTAAGAATTCTGTATTTTTACACTTATATAACATGTGTCATTTCACAGCGTGGTTTCCTTAAATATTTTGATTCCTCTCACAAACATTAGTTATAAAGAAGGCAAAACTTTTGAAGCACGGCTACATATGTTTCGCCTGAGAAAACGGGAACATTTTTAATTCATGATCTCACTGCTGAGAACGCTGTGAGTTTGTGCAATGAGTCAGTGATGGAGTCCTGCCCCAGCCAGGCTGGCGGTGGCTGAGCCCTGCCTTCCTGCCAGGGTCTGCCTGCTGGGGAGGGAGCTGCAGCACCAGCACAGCTATCGTCATCCTCTGTGCCATGTGAACACCCGGCACGCTTGGGTTGAGAGCGTGTGCGCAAGTTGCTAGGCTTGAATGCAGAGCCTGAAAATAGCAGATCCAGAGAGAAGTATTTAAACCCACTTGAAATCTGATCTATTGGTTTTGGCAGAGCTGAAGACAGCCGAACCTAACGTGCTGTTAGAGCCTGTGAACACGGCACGGGGCGAATGCAACATATCAAAGTTTTGCAGCTTTAGGATTCCACAAGGAAAGCGTTTCTTCACCTGGTACTTAAAATCTAAAGCCACGATTGTTTGTTGCCTCCTCCTGAGGTGCGGTGTCACATTGCTGTGAAAGCCTCCAGGACTTGGAAACCACTATACTATTTACCTGAATACCTTTTACGTATCTTCTTGCTGTTTAAAATGCGTGTAGCATGCACTGCAAGCTGCCAGAAGCATCAGTTGTCACCTGTACGACGTTCTGCTTATGGAAACCGAACGTCCTTAGTAACTCACACGGTGCAGCTATTCTACTTGGTAAATGCCTACTTGCATTAGAAATGTAACATCTACTCTATTTATCTACATATATATTTATTTCTTGTAACTGCCAGTTACCACAAGTCAGGCAATAATTCCCTATGCAGTTTAAGGAGGAAAAGGATTTAAAAAGAGCTGCTAAATGCCAGTGTGTTCGACGGGCATGATTCTCCTCTCCAAACAGTAATTCTGCAACAGCACAATTGTCAGCCAAGCTACAAGAGCAACAGTGATTGATTCATTGGTGGTGTTCTTTGTAGCTGTACAGGGAAAGCTAAGTAATCTCCAGGTGATTACTAATGTGAGCCCTTACTTTTATTTTTCTTTTTTTTCCCCATTTTTAACGTATTTTTAAATTCAGTGACAAATTTTCTTACATCTGTTCACTGCTGTAGGATGCAAAGCGTTGTTAAAACTTAGGTTTGCTCTGTATGTGCTTGTGGTGAGTAAATGCAATTGCATTGCTAGAAAATTAACATGATCAGAAGCACTAATTAATGTCATTGAAGAGGATATGCATCACAAACATCTTCTATAATTCACATAATTTAAACTTCGTTATTATTCTATAAAAAGCTGAAAATTATTTTCACTTTCTTAATGATGTAGTCAGCTCAGGTTGCTCAAATGAGACACCAGAAATAGATACATGTTGGAAGTGTGCAGCTAGAAAGGAGCAGTGAGAAACAACTGAATTCCAAACATGGACAGCAGCAGCTTCTTTGCTGACCCATGGGCATGATGCTGTGCTGTTACTGGAGAGCAAAATCAAGGAAATCGACTGACACCAAGCGTAACATTTACTTTTCTGCACCGTGGAGGTAAGAAGAGATCATTACAGTCATCCTACTTCATAAAGAGCTTTTAGGCCATTGCATTCAAAATATTATTGAATGCCAGTGTAGAATTCCAGCATTCGGCGGCCTGTTGTGCTGAAGGGGACACAGGAACAGCATCTGAGACTGAGTGATTTTTGAAGGAGTAAACTAATGCATCATAGCGTATTCATTTGGCACGCACAGTCCCATTTGTGTGAGTGTTCATTTAGTGGATACTGTTTGTTCTGTTTCACAGCAGGTGAGATGAAAAGAGGATAACGTGTTTGTGGTCTCCACAAGCTGTGCAGGCATCCTGAATGAGTTTTGGTTACCACTGTCTTCTGTGCTGTTAATGGTGTTCCTACCCAAGCTCTCCTATACTCCTGAAAGAATGAGTTCTACACAAGGTTATTGCCTGGAGAAACATAAAACGTGTTCCCTTGCCTCAAGAGGATCAATTCCAAGTTACCTGTGATGCCCTGCTGTGCCTGGCAGTGCTCACGATGAGTCCAGTTCCAGAACAAAGAGCTAGGGTTGTACTTTGGCACAGCAGGCGTACATGCATGTCCTGCTGCTTTTAAGGAGGTACACTATGTCTACTTATTTATATGTATGCATACATATATAAAAAAAAGTCAGCTGGAATGGTATCTTACATTAAAAAATGGCAGCATGTAAAAAAAAAAAAAAGTGGTTTTTATAATCTGAAATGTGTGTAACTCAACTAGTTGTTTCCAATAATCCAATTATCCAACAATACCAGCCAGAAAGTGGGATTTATTTTATTTTTTTCTTCCAGAATGTTCAAAATAAGAGCCAAGGTTTGCATAGATTTCTTTGTGTGGTTATAAATTCAGAAAAACTGTAGCAGGGTTATAGAGCTTGATTCTCGCTTGTTTACATCACTAGCTTGCTCTCGAGGAGTCAATGCCTCATGCAACCAGGAAAGCAAGCAAAAGGAAGGAGTCTGTCAAAGCTCCTGTTCAAATGCACTGCATCTATCAGTACCTACTGTGCTTCCCTTTAATTCTGTTGCCATAACATGGGAACCATAATGACACTTGCCTCTTTTTCAGTCTGCTAAGATCCTTGACAACTGCAGCCAAGGCTTTTTGTGGTGATAAAAATTGTGTACCTTTTTAGACAATTTCTGCTGATACTACATTTAGAAATTGAGTCAGTACAATGAACTGTCTCCCAGTCAAATGCAGAGTTGCTATATATCTTATGAACATATCATAGATGACTCCAGCAAAGGTTTATTGCCATTTTTTGCAGAGGGCTGTAACTGAAAATTACAGATTGCATTCCAAGAACCAGCTTACCCTACCGCACTTCTTAAAGGGCACTATCAAGTCTTTTAAGGCATCATTTTTTTCCTTGCAGTTTTCTTTTCCCCTGATATGACATTTCTAAGTACAATTTCTTTTTAAATGTAATTTTATCTGCCTCTTGAAATGTACCACTTCTTCACCACTTTAATGCTATTGACATGTTTGTCTTTAGATTGTGCTTATTCTGCACGACACTATTCATCAAAGTCATCAGCATGAATAGGATTTGTTCTTCAGCTCAGTCTTTCCACCAATGCCTTGTTGAGGTGACCTTTCTAAAACACTGTCATAGAGATATCCATCTTGATAATTGTCTACACAGTTTTGGGAAATCCCAGCTATTTCTTTCCTATCACAGGCCTCGGCCTTTTATATGCATTATTAACCATCAGGAAACAGAGCAAGCAAGAAAAGTAGTGTGTATGCAAAGCTTGGGGTTTTAAAATGCATTTTGCTGTTTTTAATGGAGTCAAGTATGTGAAGCAGCCTGAACAGAACTTGATTTGTAGCCTGAAGGTGGAAGTGATCAGTCCTGTACCCAGTGATCAGCCTGTGTGCCAATCAGCTTTGCATTTATGAATACTCTGATGGAATCTTAACATATTTTGATCAGTTTATAGAGAAGAAGGCCTGAAATTTTATTTTTTAAAAACTAACAAAAAAAAAACAACTTATGAAATCTTAAAAAATTCCCTGTGCATTTTGTAAATATCTGTCTTAATAAAATTAAATTAAAAGCCATAATTCTCAGCAGTTTAAATGCTTGTGATTACAATTTCTGTATTGTAGCTTCTGTTGCCGTTTTGCTTTCGTAGTCATCTGTGTAAATACATTCTGAACAACGTTACTGGCCTTGGATGGTTAAAGTACTGGTAATGAGAAATGGAAAGAATGAGCAACCTGATGGCTATTAAAAGAAGGCTGTCAACAGACCCTTCTGAAAGCACATCTAGTGTGTGTCTGCATGTGTCTGTATCACTCTGTGAATCTGTTTGTAAAATCTCAGTATGCCTAAGCTGTCTGAGTCAGCTCAACACTTCTGTACATCCATCTGAGGATTAACCACATTCTGTATAGTCTAAGATTTGTATGGGAATAACGAGCAAAATCCCAGACCATAAGTTGTTGAATTTGCTCTCATTTTGTGTGGATGAGTCCCACTGGTATATACCAGGAAAATTAAGTTGATGAGTGAGAAATATTTTAGAATTGCCAATAGACAACCAGGTTTTATGGCTACAAAATTGAGCCATCATTAGATATAGCTGATTCTTAAGTATTCTCAGAGAAAGTGCAGTAGACTCTAAGTCTACTTAGAGTGCATGAGAGATCTCTCCAAGCTTCCTCAGGAATCCCACTCCAAGAATATTGTCGTTAGTCCAAAGCTGAGTACATAATGTAAAAAAATAAATAGTTTATAAATCTGAATCTAGAGTTTTTTCCATTCTTATTACCCACTCTTGTCCTGGATTCGTAGACTACCTTCTACAGGTTCAGATTACCTTCAAGCATTCCCAGCTGATTTCAGTGGAAAGGAACTGTCCAAGTGCCTTGTAATCATACTGTGATAATAGATGTTTTCAATGCTTTGGCACCCTTTCACGTTGCTGAAAGCAGTGATTTTATTACTCCTGTCAACTCTATGGGGTTCAGCTGTTTCCCAGCCCTTTTTTTCTTTTTTTTTTTATTAATTCAGTGGAAACAACCAGACTATAAAATGGTTAAAGAAAAGCTTTCTGCAGACCGTTTTATTTTCAGCTTATAGAATTGTGTCTTAAAGCTAGGCTTTGTGAATTAGCTCTCCAGCTTTGGAAACTCAGATCTTGATATTTAAAAGGAAATGTAGGATCCCCTATCAAAAGATCCCTTTTAACATGCTCAGCACCAAGGCTGAAGATAAAATGTGGAAGTGCTCTGCATGCAGTGTTGTGTGTGTTTATATGAAGTTTATATTATGCTAGGTGCCAGCAGTGCGTTGTTGTCTTGTGGCTAGTTCTGTGGCTTTGAGGATGCAGTAAGATGCCTGCTGCACCTGATCAGCTGGTTTAAGCTCCTGCAAACCGTGCATCTGTGCTGAAGGTAAGTCTTTTGGAATGTATTAACTGTATTTAATTTGGATGATTTGGGGAAGTAATTAATATCTCAGGAAATGCCTGACAAATGTTGACTGAGTTGAATAAAGAACAGAGGTTCCCTACTGAGATTCATGCTTAGTACTGTGTGCTCTCCTGTATTGTCTGTGGAAAATATCTTTGTCCATCAGAGAAACAAAAAGACCTTCAGCAGATTGTTTTATTGAACTCTTTGTAGGTATTAAGAAACATAACACTAGCACTTCTGCCACACTGCTGTCATTAAATAATAAATCATTGCTGTAGCTGCCTAATGGGATATGTAGCAATGCTGATGGTGGCAATCTAGACCAGAACTAAAGTAGATTAATTTAAAACAGAGCAAAAAGAGTAGATAGCAGAGCTCAGCACAACAGTTCTGGGATTGGAACCTGGTATGTAACCACAAGAAAGAGAATAACATAAATTAGATCTAACAAAAAAATGATAAAAGTATCTTTCACGGTCCTTACTTATCCTCCAGCACCTAATTATGAAACTGTCCTACAAGCATTAATGAACAGAACACATTTTCAGCACTCCTACTTATCTGAGATCTCTTATCCTAATGTAGATAGAAAACAGAGGCTCTGGAAGGCGAGAAATGTCTTCTGATCAGAAGTGCTGTTGACCTGTACCTGCCTTTTATCCCAGAGGAGGTATGGATGCACAGGGCTTAGGAAAGGAAGGTTCTATTTCACATCACTGATAGTGAGGTTTGCTACTGAAGAGTGCTTCCAACCAAGCAAAGCTATTTCCTATAGAAGCTTGGGCTTCCCGAGCCCAAGCCCATCTGTGGAGGCAGTAGGAGTGCACAGCTGGCAGTCCCAGGGCAGGGCCTGAGGTGAGAGCTGCCCATAGCCAGGCACAGGGAATCTGCTTTGGCTGCCTCGAAGGGAGCACCCCTGCCACTGCAGGCTGCCTGGGCTACGCACAGCCCCAAGAGCAGAACTGCCTGCAGCCAGCTATTGCATTGCTGTGCATTGCGTCTGTAACATGGAATGCCTTATCACATTATTAAAATCTATCTGTTTTTAAAAATTATTCATCAGATGACTTAAAGAATCATCGATTCCTAGACAACGAGCTGCTCTGAAAACAAGTAAGTCTCTGTGAGGAACTGGGTGGTAGAAAGCCAAGGAAACCAAAAGTGATTGTTCTGTTAGTGTGACTTTGGTTGTTTGCCCTGTGTAGGAGTCTGACAAAATGTGCAAACGTTGAATTTGCAAAACTAATTAGCACATAAAAGTCCAGCTGTAATAGCAATCAAAACTTGCTGGTTCAACATACTATGGTTTTTTTGGGGGGGTTATTAACACATCCTGCACATATGGCCCCAGTTGAATATCTGGAGCTGCTCATATCAGCAAGTTAATATCAGGGGATTTAGCTGCAAGTTTTTATTGGTGGCAGTTGCAGAACCAACATGTGGTCTGACTGACTGGTGCTTCCAGCGTTGTTTGCATCTGTAAGGAAAAGAGGAAAAAGTGACTGTTACTGCTCTCCTTACCCTCCACAATAATGAGGTACTGTGTTTTTCAGACTCTCTGGTTGAGATTGCTGTTTGAGAGACCTGGTGGACTGTGGCCTTGCTAGAAGTTGTAACTACGGCAGCAAGGCAACGCTGGTGGTTTGCATGTCACTGTTGAGATTTACTTGCTCATAGTTGTTTAATTGCAGGATTTTGCTGGCATTTTCTTTACCTAGGGACTGCAGGGAGAGGGACAGCACGAAAGTATGAACGAAGATTTCATTTTACCTTTTTCTGAAACAAAAACCAACCGAGCAAACAAAGCACCCAGACAACGGAAAATGCACACTTTGTAGATTTGCTGTTTTCCAGTCAAGGTAGGTTGTCTTGTAAAACTTACTCCAACAAAATTATTTCAAAACACCTCTTTCTCTGCGATTCTCAAATCACCACTTGGTAAATTTTAGCATTTAAAATCAACATTAGGAGGAATTTTAGAAGTTTCACTAGATAGACAAACAGAATGTATTAGCCCAAAGTAGGTACTGAATTGCAAATAGAGAACTGCTTATGACTGACACAAAAGGTGCTTCTACTAGACTGTTTCTATACCAGACACAATGCTTTACTTAATGTGCAAATACAGTGCTTTTGGCGTGACACAGCTGCCTTTGATCTCTGTAAATGACTGACAGTGAATTATGTATGTTGGAAACTGACCGGCAGGATGTCTTAGGGAAGATGAATGGATGTGATGTTACCTTGCAAAACCTGCCAAACATCAACAGAGCTCAGATCTTGGTGGGAATCTATGCAAAGTACTTGATGGTACTTAGGCTACATGCTGGTAAAAATACATACAATAAAGCACTCTTCTTGAAATAAGTCGGGGAAACTTCTGCTCTCATAGTGAACAAAGAAAGCCAGACTTGGTGGATAATATGCTGGCACTTCCTTCTCTTCCAGTTCTCTTCAAAGTGGTAAGAATGGGTTTAATTAGTCCTTTTTAAAGCACTTTAATTCTTCCAAGCATTTTCTTCTTACTTGAGTGAAATAATTAAGAAGTTTTTGTTATGTTTAATCAAAATAAGATTTCTGGATTCCTTCTTTTGATAATAATGATTTTAGTTGTGATATTTTTATAACCATGCATATTTTCTAATTCAAATTGCATTGCTTTTTATTTCCAAGGTGAGTTCTTGCATGCAAACTGCTTCATGAAATAAGAGAACTTTATTGTAGGTAAACTGGGTGCTTGCTCAAAGACTTGTTTAATACTTTAAGAATGAATCTGTTGAATTATGTGTTCCACATATTATTGCTGTATTTTTCTTATGTTGTGTTCCATCTTTTCTTTTTACTCAAATAAATTCAGGACTTTAGAGCCCTACTGTAGATTGCAAACTGAAATTCTTGATATATATATTTAATAAGAAAGCTTAAACCGCTTTAATCTGGACCACGGAAGAAATCTTTCAGTTCCTGGATTTTTTCAGTTGATGTTTTGATTGATGGTTGGATTGATGTATTGATGTTGATGGTGTTATTTGAGCAAGCCACGTAGAAAAGAATAGACACTTGTAACACTGCTCTTCCTGTTTACATTTTCTCCTGAATTTTGTTTTTCAAGATTAAAATTTATGTACAGTGAGAATAGAGACATCTTCGATTTACAGCGATCCCATGCTTTTGGTAATGAAAATAGACTTTATCACTACTAGAACTAAATCTAAGCACAAAGAATGATGAAGTTAGAAGTGAGACTTGGGGATCTTGTGTTTTATGGGGTTTTCCTCCCTGCCCCTCCCCAGCATTTAATCAAAGCCACAGTCATCATGTAATTCTAACCACCTTGCAACACACTAATGATTTTATTATGTTCTGTCTACTTGACAGTGCTTAGCTGCTTTCAAGTTTAAGACATGATTACAGAGTTAGCATATATTTGCTTTAAACTGTCTACAGTCTGTATTGAATATATACAGATAGTCAGCTAAGTCTTGAGTTACTCTTGCAAGTAGTGTCAATAAGCAAGCTCTGTAGTGTTTTGTTCAGTGCTTGCTAACAGTATTTTGCATATCTGTCTGTATACATGTTATAATCAAATAATTACAGCTCTAATCTGATAGAACTATGTGTCTTACAGATCCCTAATGTGAAAGAACTAATAGAACAAATCCCTTCTTTAAGAATATGCCTTGTCTGTACTTATGTAGTCACTAACATTCAACTCTAAGTACTGTACAGTCTAGGAAAAAAAAATAATCTGATGTTATTATATAGACCTGGGCCAAGTTTACATTGAAACAGTGACCTAGACTGTGATCCATCTAAACATTTAATAATGTGCTTAACTTAAGTATGTGAATAATCCCTTTGAAGATCAATGGGACTACTTAAGTGCTTAAGACTAGGTTTGTGCTGTAATGCTTTGCCAGACTGTGACAGAATTTTCTGCAACTGCTTGCTGGAAACATGCTACAGCTTTAACCTGAAGTACATTTCAATAATCAACATTATTGTCTTATAACAATTTAAACAAACGGACTTTTCATCTGTTTTATAGCAGTATCCTTGCACAAGACACAACTGCTCATGTGTGTGTTTTCAGGAGAGCGGATGGAATTTATTTGTGAGAGGCTCTATCCCAGCCAAAACAGGACAAGCTATAAATTGTGAACTCCTCATTGACCTCTAACATACAGAAGAATCAAAGAAGGTGGAAAGTGGTACTGATTGCCAAGGATGGGAATAAGCAAGAACTGAAGGTCACAGGTTGCAGTGAGAAAGGTTCTGATTAGAGTTGGGGAAAACACTTCATAGCAGGAAACTCCAGACCTGGAAGAAGTTGTCCAGGCAGGCTGTGGGTTCTCAGCTGTTGAAGTTTCTCAAAACTTGCCTGGCCGGTCTGTGAGCAAACCAGCCAATGCTGGTCCTATTTGGAGCGGGATGTTTGGACTAAATGACTTCCAGTGGTTCTTTCAAACCGAAGCTCTAACAAAGGTGAAGATGCAGAAAGCAGTGCATGTAGGAGGAGGAATCAGTGGGAACCATTCAGCAGAACGGTTTGCTGTTCAGCAGAAAGTCAAACCCATCAACAACAGACACCATGGGGTTTTTTCACCTTAGACCTCACGTTCAACAACTGCTATGAAAATGAGATTGCCAACAGAATGGCAACATTTCAACAAACTCAAGGCGGAGGAGGCTGGAGGGAATGGGAGTTGCTGTATAGTTAGTAACCAACTGCATCTGTTAAAAATGTTACCCTTAAATGGGTAGTAGGGTTATTTAAATGCTTGGCTCACTGTCCATGGTTACATACTTCATGTATTTTTTGGCATCTCTGATCCCAGGCTGGCTATATGCTGAAAGCAGGGCCTCTTTCAGATGGCTGGGCTGAAGCTTGGCATATAGCAGTCTAAAACTTACTAGTTGAACTTTCATAACAGCATTTGACCCAATGACTCAGTAGTTCAATAGCAGCTACTATTTTTCTCAGGGATTATTTGACTTAGTCTCATTTATGAACCTGTAGTGGCAAGATATAAGTGGAAGAATTTATGGGGTAATCATTGTGTACTAATGAGTGTAGAGGCTGCTCCTGGTGCACTGGGCAGCATTGCTCTTCCAGAAGCAGACTCTGAGAGCACTCCCCAAAGTTTAGGTCTTAGCTGCTCTTATTACTAAATGCTTCTCAGTCTTACAGTCACTGCACTGTCTTTGACTTCTTTGGTTGTAAGGCTTGAATTGGGGAAATGCTGCAGAAAATTGTGTAATCTTCTGTTTCAGCTTTAGGGCTTACTAATTCGTGCTTATCTTTTAATGTAACAAGTTTCCTTTATGCTTTTTGCCTTGCCCCTGGCGAAAATGAAATGCCGTACTGCCAGTGTATGGCTGACGTTCATCACATTGAACTTCATGTTAATATTCTCAGAGTTCATTGCATTTTAACTTTCAAAATGTCCAGACTAATTTAAGAATGTGTGAAAACTGCTGCAGATTAGAACGAGTGAAAAAGTCTGTGTGATTTGTCCTTGACATACATTACATGCTTCATTAATTTAAGCAGGTAATCTGTATTGGTTTGCATTCTTAAAAATGAATTATTTCCTCAGATATAAACAGTGTTCATTTATATCAGTAGGGACAGCAGATCACACTCTTGTGATGCGTAGGAAATCACTATCCTGTATTTTTAAACTGCTTCTTTAGAGACGTCCAATGTTGGTTTGCTCCCATCTCAGTTCCATGCTGAAGAATAAACCTGTTTTTTACATTCTTAGTAATGGTCTTACTTTCAGATGATGGAAGCCCTTGAACTGCCAGGTAGTTCTAGTCATGGTGCTCAGGAGTTGTGCAACTGGGTGTGCAACAGTCAGATTTCTTAACTCCAGAACCGACAGAGGGCTGTAAGAGGCAGCTTTATCAAGAACAGGTTTTCTGGTTTAGATGACAGAGGTGCAACTCTTTGAAAATACACCTCAAAATAATTCAATACATTGAAGTGTTGAACCACGTGTCCCTGTAAGAGAGAGCGTTGCTTTCTGAAAAGTTTCAGTAAAATCATGCCAGTACTGTTTATTTACTGGAGGAAGTGCTTCATAAGAGCTAGCTGCAAGGAGGAGTGCTGGTAGGTGGCTCAGGTGGGTGCTGGGGTTAATGTCTGTATTCCAGCTAGGGCAGGAAGTTCCCAAGACTCCTATGGATTAATTATTTTATTTTTTTTATAAATAAATGGTTAATGTATTAATCAAATTAGTGCTTTGTATTTCTTTATTTTTCTTGACAAAACAATGTCCTAATCAATGCATTGTGGAATGTTCCACTGGGAGTTTAGCTTAGTTTCATCTGTACTTTTGGAACGGGGAAGAAATTCATTGCAGTGCAAGGTGGCAAAATCAATTAAATCTTGATTTCCATGAGACAGTGACAGCTGTTTCTCATCCGGATCTAGCCCTTCCTGCACAACAGGCAATGGAACACTTCGTTCAGAGTTTTATGGTTTTAATGCAGGGGTAGAACCAAGCGAATGAAAGCACGGCGGAAGCCAACCACACTTCGTTCTGTCTCTGCCATACTGGTGCTCAGCACAATGGCACAATGCAAGCCAGAGCTTTTGGGATACTTGCAGCTGCACAGAGATGTGTTTAACTTGGGTGTCTTGGTAGCTGTTGACATACTGAGCGTGCATTCCTCTTGCAAGTAGGTGAATGAAGCAATTACTTTAAAGTTGAGCGCAGCAGGATATGTAGTGCATGAAACCTGTGTTTTTATACGCAACTGGAGAAACTTCTTAAAGGTAATGCATGCTGTGTGCTTTGGAGAAAGAACGGATGATGTCATCTAAGAGTAGCTTTCTTTTAAGTGTACACGTTGACATAATCTGTGTTATTTATGGTAGCTGAAGCCAATGCGTTAATTTACCTCTTCTGTAGAAGAAAAATTAAAGAACAAAACCATATCTCCTGGGTTAACTCTAGGCTTTAGCAACTGTGTCTGGAGTCATTGAACATTTATCATTTACCCACAAACCTTAAAGGGCAGATTGTTTTTTCTCGTTTAACTGGAATTAATGCTTTACTCGGGTTGTACATTACCTAGTTAGTTTCATATACTCATGTAGCTACTCTTCAAATGGCAAGAAATTCTTGAAGCGTACGGATTCCAGAAACAATTTTTAGCTGAAGTACTGTTTTAGCCGTTTATTATTAACGAATAATTTTATTGCAAATTGTGGATAAAAAAGAAGTACGCAATAATTTCTCTTTTCTCTACATTGTTGCTGCCTTTCAAGAGAACTAGTGAAAAATCTCCCCTTTCCTCCTTGTTCAGTGAAGCATTTGCTTTTTCTCTGCTGTGACTGCATAATGAGTGCCTGCTGAGATGGTGCGTGTAATGCATACTTTTATGCATCGAAACTATGGGAGCTCAGACTTTAATCATAGGTCTCTGTTTACATGGAAAAAAAGAGTTACATAGGTAATCCAGTTACATTGTTGGAATTTGCCTGGTGAGTTACTGTGCATTTCATAACACTTTTTTTTTTTAAAAAAAGTATTTTTAAAATTTGTTGTGAATGCCTGACAGTATCTTACTCCATAGATACCACAGGAAACACCTGAAAATTAAGCATGTGATTCATAAATACAAAATTGTAATCTATTATTTGGGAGAGGAATCATTTTCTATTTTTAAAAATCACTACTCTGGTTTATGCTTAAGTTACTTACATTTGCTATTTGACTTCAATTCCACAGCAGAAACAAGAAGCTTGAATCTGCTCAGTGCTTTGCAGACTGTGGGTACAAGTTTTCTGTCTTACTGCCCAGATGCAGATGGCTCCATTCTGTAGTTCCGTTAAACCAGGAGTCAAAACAGAGGATTTCAAAGTCCTGTTCAACCAATGAAGCCTCACTCTTGCTGTAAGCATGTATTACATCTGATAAGAGTGCTGGGGCTTTTTCCAACCCAGGGGGATGCCAGTGTATCTGAAGAAGCAACTTCTCCTTATCATACTGCCGGATGCCATCTCGGCGTTTAGATGGCCAAGAGTGAGGAAGGACGTTTTGAGAGGCAGGATTTGGGCTGCAAGTTCAACTTTCTCTCCTTAGTGACATCTGTGAAGCAAATAGTGGCATATGAAGCCTTACAGGAGCCTTTTGGGGCATTGCTGGTCAGGTGTTCTGACGTCTCACAAGATGTAGCCTAATGTTGGTCTTATATCTAGGGAGTCTTTTGCCTTCTTTTTTCCTCTTTGCAGCAATCTCTTCATTCAAATGCAGCTGAGCAGTGGAATGAAGATTACACTCAGATTCAATTCAATGCCATGATATTTTGCCATTGCCATCAGTGAAAATGCACTGCATATCAGTGACACTTATGGAAGTTGAACTTCTAGCCCAGACAACATTCTTTGGTTAACTGGACTTGGATTCAAAGAAATCGGAAAATAGAACCCACAAATAGTTGGAGCTTCAGTTTCTCGCTACGTCATGCTTTCAAAAGTGTGCACTCCGTGCAGCCTCAGGTGCCTTGTGCTCTTGTTGATGGTTCCTGTTCAGTGGACATGAGGTGCACTTTAGAAAGTTAAGCATCTTATAGTGTCTGCAGGAAAATAACTCCCAGAAGCAGTCAGTTTCAGTAATGAGAATTAATTTTTGTAAAAGCTTTTGATAACACAGCAGCTGCTTATTTCTAAGCTCCCCCTCCCACTCCAAAGCAGTTTTTCCAGTTACCCATTTGGCAACTTTTGTGATTTTTCATCCATTTCCCAAGCATCATAAAAATCACATACAAGGATTTCATCCATTGTGGAGAGGAAAAAAAAGGTGATATTTTTTGATTGAGATATGCATCTCCTGGCACAGCCTTAAAGTAATGTATCTGCAGATAAGAAAATTCCCTTCTCTTTTCATATTGTTATGAACAACTGGTTTGATCTTAATGGTTCCATCCATCTGGGAGCTGACTACCACATAAATAGACCATGTACAGGGGGTACAAAGGGTGTTAATGCTTTCCGCAAGAGGCGAGCTACAGGTCTAACAGATCATAGAATCATAGAATGGCCTGGGTTGGAAAGGCCCACAGTGATCATCTGGTTCCAACCCCCTGCTGTGTGCAGGTTGCCAACCAGCAGACCAGGCTGCCCAGAGCCACGTCCAGCCTGGCCTTGAATGCCTCCAGGGATGGGGCATCCACAGCCTGCTTGGGCAACCTGTTCCAATGCCTCACCTCCCTCTGTGTGACAAACTTCCTCCTGGAGCCCAAGGCAGCATTACTGCTATTCCTGCACTTCTGTAACCTGCCATAGGGCCAGGAGTGGTGGAGTCACAGGAGACAGTTGGGCAGTGTCTGATGCCTTGGCACAGACTTACCTTTGGCTTGTGCTTTGGCCAGAATATAAACCAAGTCTCATCTTACTTCAGGGGCTGGCATTGCAAGTTCTGAACTCATTAATGATCCCTCATTAGTGATGAGTTTGGTTTTCGTGAATGAAGAGCGAGGCAGACCTGTGATATGCTGATCATATTAGGATATTTTTCCCAGGTTGTGTTTTGCTCTTTAATCTTTGTGATCAAATAATTTCCTATGTTGCTAGGAAAAAGGCAGTGTTAAAAATACAAAATGCATAGATTAAAAACAAAAAAGCGTTGTGAATTTGCTATGTCATGGGGTGATAAAGCGTACAGAAGAAGTTCTTAAGCCAGCTTAAGAATGACTAAGCAACTGGATATTTCTAGGAATCTTTTTACCGAAGTAATGTAATGAATATATTAAACTGACCAGCAATGACAGATCATTTCAATCAAGATTTATAACCAAAGTCACTTTGATTACTGCATTCTTTTGTAATACAGTAGAGCCTACCGTTCTGCAGCACTAGTGTTCAGACACTCACTATGGGGCTGAATGCTCCATGCCTGAAAGTTTCAGAGATTAACACTGATATAGTCATGACAATTAAGTAATGAGACTCAGTAAACATATAAAGCATCGTAGTATTACCTGAGGATGTTCTAACAAGAAAGTTGCTGTTGGACCTCAAGTGAAAGCAGTTGCAGGAGGGAACGATGCAATGTAACTGCAGTTAGAACCAAACCACACACGCCGTGAAGAACTCCTCTCACATAAATCGAAAGGATGAAAGCATGTATGCAGAGACACACTGCCTGGAGCAATGCGACGATAGAGATTTAAGCTTGCTGCAGTATAGTTAAAACAAAGCAAAACAAAAAGGTAGCAGTTCTTGAACATTTTGAAGATGCGTTTAGCTCTGCTCTGCTTTGGGGATTAAGAGCATATGATTATGATTCGTGCTCAGCTCTGTGCTTACTGAGAAAAGGCTTGCTTTGTAATTTATGCACTGTGATTTTGCAGAGGCGCCCAATAGTGTTGCAGTGCACAAATGTGTTTTGATTATTTTTAAGGAAAAAAGCTTCAAATGAGCATGAAAAGATTTCTTTAAGCTAATGTATAAATTAATCACCTTTTGAGATGATTCTTTGAAATTGTAAGCCATTTTAACACAGGAATACAAGGACATTTTCTTAGCAACTACAATGGGTGAATGAACCCATTGTCAAAACTGCATTCAATATAACACAACATCCATTTAATGTTTTGTCATCAAATTAAGATCCAATGAAAAAGGCTAATAAATCTATTCTGCACTGAAGTATATTTTCCAAGGATGACATTTTTCTTCAAAGTGAAAAAATCCACCGCACTCTGACGCTGTGCTTCCATCCATTTCTAAAATTCCCTTTAGTAGGGACATAACTTGGCAGATTTTCCCCTAATTAGGAGGTAAATACTATATGTAAACAATAATATCCTGTTGTACTTGGTACCAAAGTAGCAGACATTTATTGCCAGTGAATAGAAATTTGTAGTCTGGCTGTTTGCAGAGTTCATACTTGAAATTCCAGAAATAACAGTATTGGAGTAGCCCACTTACAGGTGTAATTCATCATCAGAAAGCTCTCGGTCTTTTGCTGACTGTTAATGTTCACACTCTTCTACACTTGGTTTCCTTGAGATCACAAAGGAGACACATGCTTTATTAAAGGAAGTATTTTTAACGTGAAATACAGGTTCATTGACTAAGTCACCATTTTACAGTTAAGAATTACGATTATTTGTGGAAAACATGGATTACTTTGAATGGAGAGGGGAAGTAGCTTTTGGGATATGGTAAGGAGGTATTATAGGAACATATCCTGACATACTGACCCTGTGTGCCATATGTTAACTTCACCAAGATGACAGAACCAGACTTTTTACAGTAGCAAACTGATGGCAGTTGTTGTCTTTTGCAGTATGGACCATTATTTAAGGTGTTATGTGATATATGATGTCCCTGTTTAAGGTATTGTGTTATACATGATGTCCCTTAACAGCCCGTTTTCATTTTATTTACTTTTACCCAGCTCTATTGCAATTACAGTAACTCAGAATGAGTTTCCTAATAACCTTCCTCATTTTTATCACTTGTAAAGTTGTATTTCAGCTCATCGTCTGGACTTTCCAGTAAATGTATGGAATGTAGTAGGGAAGTAAGGGCGTGAAAGGCCATTGAATACTGTAAAGTAGATGGAGAATGGTTGCTAGAATCTGAGTATTCTGTTGGAGAACTGTCAGTAAGATTTGAGATGGGATGAAATAAATGTGGAAGGTGTGTTCAGCTCTGGACAGGAGCTGTGATGGTGCCTGCACAGCCCCTCAGGCTTCTCCCTTCCTTGCTCGTAAGGAGGCTTCTGAGAAATGGCACAGCTCTCCTAAGCAGTTATGAACTGGTTCTCAACACCTGCAGTATGAGTAATATAAACCCACCTTTACCACTCCTCCCTTTCTGGATGCATAACTTAGTAACAGGAGGAATCAAGGCAGAAGTGTTGTGATATCCTCAGTAAAATGTTGATACTCAGGTTTATGTCTTCATGTTAGCCAATCTGACCAACTGAGATGAACAGTTCTGTGAATTATAATGAGATTTGCAGAGCTAATTGGCTGAAGATTTGACAAAGAAGCCTGAAGAAATACTCAATATGTAGAGAAGGACCTGAATAATAATTCCCCCTGAAAAAAAGACTGGGGCTGCCAGCTTGCTACTCATTGCGTTTAGCTGTGTGAGGTCATACTCATGCAGCAATTGCAGGTCAGTGATGTCCTTTTTCCCGTGTGTTCTCTCAGACTTGCAATGTAAGATAGTTGTGTCCTGGATTAAATATTGCAAGTATTTTGAGCTTGATGTCTGAAAGGTTTTGCTTCCCTAGGACAGCAGTGATTTGTGTAAGACGGGTCACTTGAGCTGTGAGATGACTCACCTCTGTAATTGGAGACTGGGTTTGTTCTTTATAAGAGCACACTGCGATGACTGCTATCCCAGGTTTTCAAAGGCAGGATTTGGGATTGAAGGCTGTGAAACAGCAGTGTTTCTGTTGGGTCCTTTTAGAATTTTGTTAACCTTTGTTTATTGGAAATGGGCCGTGGCGTCAAATAAACTGCAGAAGGAATTCTTTGTGATAGAGAGTTTTATTGTTGTATTGTAATAGTTATTCGCTATATTTAGGGAGAATACAGATACACTATGTCTGGTGTCTGAATAGGTGTTCTAAATGCATTTAAATATGTATTTGAATGATAAGAAATACTTAAACAATTTTATAACATCCGAAGCAGTAGGCATCTATAAGGCCATTAGGAGGAAGTTGTTTCCAGAATTGTTTGAGTTGGAAGGGACTCTTAAAGACCAGCTGGTCCAACTCCCCTGCAGTGAACACATACTCCTACAGCTCCTTCAGGTGCTCAGAGCCCCATCCAATTCACATTTGTCTGAATTTTTTAACCAAATATGTGTTTCAGATTTTCTCACTGGTCTCTGCTGATACTGGTGTCTTGTGTCTCTTTTTGATCTTTCTGCTTTTTCTATTTATTGATACTGTGTGTATGTTTGTCTTTTTCAAAGAACACGGGGGGTGAAATGCCAGCAAGACTGCCCTAGGAAGGCAATTATAAGTTTTGCTGTTAACAGTGCTTGCAGTTGATTAGAAGGGCTGAATTTTCAAATTGTTTACTATTTCCTTTGCTCTGATGCTAAGAAATCTTACAGAGCAGGGAGCAGGATGCACCTAGGCCTGTACTTCCAGAGGTGCTGCCAGGAGCAGCCCTGTGCTCTTCTTCTTCTGATGGAAATGTTTGTGTGCAGAGTGCACACGGCCTTCAGCAAACAGTCTGTGCTGGCAGCAGATTGTTCAACAGGAGTTTTGGAACCTGTGCTGTAACAACTGACTGTGCTGAGGCTTTAGATGCGTTCTGATGACTGGAGCCGCAGCTCTGCTGGGTGTTTGAACACATTTAGTGTTCCAGGTTTTGCAGAACTTTCCAGGTGACCCTGAAGGACTCTTTCAGTGAACCAGAGATCTTTAACTTGTTTGCCCTGTGTCAAGTTCTGAAAGATTCCCATCTGTTAAATAAAGTGGATTTCTTCCTAACACAGAACCAGGAGAGCAAAGCCCTAGTTTTTAATGAAATCTCATGTCGCAGAACTATGGAAAATATATTAATTTTGCTTAATTAGCAGCATGCGTTCTTAAATTCAGAGGTTTTAGCTTTATGTTTCGTGTAGGTCTTCAGAAGACTTCCAGGGAAAGATGATAAATGGCCATCTTAATTTCCTACATTCTCACTCTATTTTTTTTTTCTGCTACTTACTCTGTGTAAGCAATGAATAAAGCTAAAAGTTAATTCATAATAGACACTAGTGAATATTTTAATGATAAGGATATCCTTTTGAAACAGCTGAAGCTCATACCGAATAAGAGATTGCCTTTTCCATTTACTTTTAGGCTATGTTTTAATGACAGTCTTCATGCTGAACTTTTATCTGTACTAAATGAAAACTGAATAACGTGTTCGGTTTGAACAGTGCTCCCCCAGCTCTGTCTTTCCTCTAGCCCTCTTCATGCCACGATACTTTTTTTCCTTCCTTCCTGTTTTAACACAAAGACCACATGGTTATAAATTAGATTGATTCATTGGGTTTTAAAACCCAGAAGCTGGCAGTTTCTACAGAAGGCGCTTGACTGCCAGAAGCTTATAGCAAATATTACTTCAGACTCATTTAGACTCATTTGTCTTTTGTTCTTTTTTTATTTATAATACTTTGATCGTGCCCTACTTGCTTAGTCTTAAGATAAAGAAGAAACAGACTCTGTCTCAATTTCTCCATCCTTCATTTTTTTTCTTCTTGGTTACCCTGTGGTGAACAGCAAATTTAACTGTTTGTTTTTAAAGCCTTGAAGGGTATGAGCTTTCCTCATTTTCTGTTATTAACACGAGCTTTATTTTTCTGTCTGTGAGTTAACCTGCATAGAAAGGCTTGTGTGTATACTTCATGCTCAGGATGAAGAATGCGAAACAGGAAGATCGTACATTCATTTTGCTGTGCATTTGAGCATGGATTCTTTATTCAGAGAGTGTATCTCTTCTTTTTGAAGCATATAATAAATCTGACTGTGCGCTTCATTTGGTCTTTGAAAACAAAGTGGTGTCCTCTCGACGTGAGTAGGTTTCGTAACACAGGATGTGAAGCCGTCTGTAAAGATGCGCTTCTTAAGCTCTTCTTTCTGTTATTGCAGTGTCTCCAAAGCTTCTGTCCCCTCTCAGCTGTTCATGCCTTGTATTCTCCTGGGTGCTACAACAAATCAATCTACTTTGTTTCCACCACAGCAAGACACAAGCAAGAAAATAAAAGGCTTCTAAGAGAAAGTGTTGGTCTTAGAGATCTCTATTCTGTTGATCCTGGTGCACGTAGTTATACTGCTCTTGATCAGAGATGCAGCTGGGGAGAGAAAAATGAAATGGAGAGAACAATTAAAACTTGTTGTAACAGAAAGAGGATGCGGTTTTAGTTAAATGTATGTGTGCATATACGCATAAAGCATTCAGGCTGAGTGAATTGCTGTGGCCTTGTGGCATCTGGGGATGTTGGAGGGCAGGGCCTGCTATTCAGCACATATCCAACGTATGAATTCAAGATATTCAACCTCTATCCTATGCTGTATGCAAGATTTGACCTACGTGTGCAGAAGGGTTCCATTTCATTTTGCTTCTGGGATGTGTTGGCAGCAGACCTTTGTCCCTTTCCACGAACACAGAAAAATTTCCACACAGACGGTACTTGGGCAAGTGGAAGTTGAATGTTGGCAGCCAGAAAAGCAAACGTCTTTTGGCAGGCCTGCTTCTCCAAGGGACTCTGACAGGGAGCAGCCATCCTTGTGTCTTCCACAGGCCTGCTCCCCTTTGGAGCCAAGCACTAATTAAGCAGAGCTCTTCCTTTTTGTTCCTCCTTTGAAGTCTGCCGCTTGCCTCTGGGAGAGGCTGATGAGGTACCCAAAGGCACGTTAGCTTCTTCCAGGCTCTCATAATGGGGAGTACAAACCCCACATTGTGTTGTGGCAAAATCGTCCCATTGGGAGCAAATGACAAAAAGGTTATGGAAAATAATTAATAATCTTCCCCCTTTTCCCAGTATTACACACCTACAGCCATCCTCACACAGTCTGTTGGGCATCCGCACAGCTGTCCCAGCACAAGTAGAGCAGAACCCTCTTAGTGCTGGAGCTAACCTATCATTCAAAGACTGTGAAAAAGTGAAACTTAAGTTTTCGTGAATTTTAAGAGTTGATGGTATGGCCTTCTTTATGCCCCTTTCCTCTTCACCTTCTGCCTCCTTTATCTTCCCTGATCATGCTGGTATAGAGACAGTGGGGAAATTAGAGGGGAGGAAGCACAGAGTAATCTGAAGCAGACAGCACTGTAACATGCACAAACTAGCTTTGTATATATATTACATAGAAGATTGCCCTTTCTTAGTACACTCCATTTTATTCAGAATGTCTCATATGCCATGGGACGCTACTGAACAAGTCTGGAGTCTAGAAACAATTTTCTCAGTATTTGTACACTTCTTTCCCTCATGTAAAATGCTTTCTTTTCCCTTTCAGCTAACAATCGCAAATGGTTTATTTATTAAATACATATGTCAGCTCTTCTCCCAGGATTTTCATTAAGACATAACTTTGTATACTCTTCCTAAGTAGTGTAAAACAAATCTAAAACTTTAATTGACTGCAATAATTTCCTCAAATGTATTGACTGTCTGAAAATTATGCCACCAGAAATGAGTCTTAGGAACATAGTGTTTGTAAGCACTAAGTATTCTCAGTGCCTTGTTTGCTATTTCATTCAGAGGCAGTTGAGTTGTGACCATTTCTGCAATTCTTTCAGCTTTCCTGTCTTCACTGTAGCATCAATCCATGCTAAAGTCACTTTAACTAGCCCAGTCCGAGGAATTAGTTCTGTTACATCAGTATCAGGAGAGCCAGACGAAGAAGGTGACCTGAAGAGCTTCGTGTGGAGCAAGTGCTGAGGAAATAGGGAGGTCTATCAAGGTAGCCCACCTGGAGAAGGTGCACAGGGTTGGCTGAGGTAAGACCTCCGTGTGAAATGCAGAGAGGAGAAGCAGCAGGTAGCAGCTGCTGCTAAGCTGCTGTTGTCCTGGCTGGTTACATATGATGTGTGTTCAGTTCTAGGAAGGGTATCAAACTTGCATGTACATGCATTCAAATGACATCTTCTCATATCAAGGAAACAAAAATTCTTGTTTAAATGGTGAAATGATCAATTTATAATGTCACAGAATATCATAGAATACTTAAAAATAGCAAGCAATACAAATTTAGCAGAAAAGTAGTGGGACAAGTGTCTGACAAGCCCAGGAGGGCTGTGCTCTCAGGAGATGTGCTGGTGTCAGTGTGAGCTGTGCAGGTGTCAATGTGAGGATCGTACTGTTGGGTCACTGCTGGGACTGGCAGATTGAGGCACTGGGCAAACTGAGTCAGGTTTCATAAAGCTATTTTGGAAGCTGGGAGCTGGGAGCAGCACATAGGTTCTCAGAAATTTGTGCTCCACATATCCCACTAAACTGTGATTTCCTCTCAACGTGAGCAGCAATTTGCAAATTTCCGTCTCTCTCCTTAACATTCAATAGGATGTGACATGTTTCTAAAGAACTGGAAAGGGCAGAGATTATGATTTAAAGTGCAGAGTGGATAATATTTGCAAAACTGGGTTATTCAGCCTTTGGCTGCAGATTGCCCAGGTAGATGAGCCTAATTTATGCAGAAAGGGAAACGTGCTATTTGCCAAAAGGCCTGCTCCTTGCTACCACGCTTCATGGATGGATTCAAGGGAAAGGAAGAATTTCACTAGAGGCAAATTTCAAAGTCAGCATAAGGAAGCATCCTTACATATATTTCCACTCAACACTAAGCAATCTATAATGTCACTGAATCTGGATCTGAGGTGTTTTCTTCTATGTGTACAAAATGGTGAATCTTTTCCCCTTATTTTAATGCTAGCCTGATATTTAGCCATTGCCAAACACTGTTATTTCCTCTCATATAAAAAGATACACTTATCCAGTAGTGCAGTTACTCTCATTACTGCATACATTAGTCCTCAAGGTTCTGTAAGCAAGTTTATTTATCAGTCTTTTTTCGCTTGCATGACTTTGGTAGAGTTGCTTTCCTTCCATTTGAGAATTACTACTCAAGTATTTTTGCTAGAGACTGGCAGATGATTTACTGTTGTCTTCCTCCAAAATGAACAAAGATAGCTGAATTTCTGTCGCGATTACTGCCTATCTCCCACTTCTGCTTTTATGCCGCTTCTGTCTTCTGCCCTATTTTTGGAGTCTGCATTCCATCCCCCTCTTTCTCAGCCATACAGGGTCACACAAATAAAAGCTGGCAGGGATCGACTATTTGAGGAATGTGGTACAGAGGAAGAGATTCAGATTTTGAGGAATGCAAACTAAGGATCTATTGCTAATCTCCCAGGTTTTATTCCATATCTCTGTCATAACACCTTTCTGTAGTTTCAGGGTATCACTAGAATGCAGCTGCAACTGCTCAGCTCCATTTTCTTTAACTAGCAAAGTTCTTTAATAGCTGCATTTTTGACCACGTTATGACTCTGATTTGGGAAGAGAAAGGCAAGTAAAGATGAGCTGTAGTGACACTAGGTAAATGAGAGGAGAGGGAAAGCCTCTTGTGGACTTGAGAAGAACTGAGGACCATGTGCTTACCATCTGAAGGAGGGACAGAGGAAAAGGGAGCTCAATCATCTTTTTCTTGTGAATTTCAATGTTGCTAATCTTGGAAGGATTGAAAGTCAGCTTTTGGATGGCAGGCCCAATGTGCATTTTCAAGCAGTGTTTTACTGTCTGCCTAGGCAGTGACCTATAGCAACTTTGTGCTATAGAAGCACTGAACTACCCATCACATACTGGCAGGAAGCTGTGCTCTACCTGTAGCTCTGCACTGCCCTGTGCAGAAGGAAGTACAAAAAGCAGAATACAGCAATGCTGCTTTCACAGAGGAAAAGGAATAATAATCTGAGCTATGGGAGGTCAGCGTGAAGAGGAATAAGAATTGCAATTTACCTTTGCCAAACAAAGCTGTAGGGCGCAGTAGAGTGAAGCAAGAGTTCAGGAAGTGCTTTCATTCTGGCTCCATCTTCCCTTATGTATGACTATGGTGTGGTTTGAGCAATGCAGAATCACCCAGGTTTTGGAATTGCTGTCAAACTAGCCAGAATATCTGTGTGCAGAGGCTGCAGCTTGAAAATATGTAATTAGTTGCTATTTAACCCCCTTTTTTTTTTCAACAGAAAACACATGATGAAGTGATCAGTGGCAACGATGGGAAAAATTGATGTATTTTAAAAAATATGGCTAGAGGTATATTTTGGGATGTTTTAGGCCATAAGCATAAATTAATCGGGAACTTCCTCGGTAGACTGTAGTCATTTTCAGAACTTTAACTGGACCATATTTCTATACAAAAGTAGCACAGTTCACTTCTCTGACAATCTTACTTTGCTCTACTCTTCTGTCCTTCCATTAAGTGATGTTTAAATTGCTGCCCTTTACTCTTTGTGATGTCCATCAGTCTGAACCATCAATTTATGTTGCTTCAGTGCTCAGTTGTTTCCCCAGCTCAAAGCCCACCGCAGCCTTTGGTTGTGTCCTGGTACAGCCATGGTAAATGCACCACTCTTCTTACCTAGTAAAGTAATCTAGCTGATATGCATGGGCTTTCCAGCTGGAAATAACCTGTCACTGCCTCAGGCTGTTCTTTCTGCTTCCTGCTTTTGTAACTATCCTTGTAAACAAGAACTATGTCTGCATTTAGATCTACATTGTGCGAGAGGGCTTTTGCTTCTGACTGCCAGAACGGACCTCTAAACAAAGCATATGTATAAATGAAAAGTTATAATATATGATTGTGTGATTGATTCTTTTTTTCTCCTCCTACTGGCACTTCTAGTACAATAAACTTACAAGCAACAACATTTGAAGCTTAGATCTTTTCTATGAAGGCTGTGGTATTTACATACTATGCTGTCCAAGTAACTGACTGTGATCATAACTACTCAGTGTCTGACACAGTAGTGATGTTCTCAGCAGTGAATAGAGGCTCCCTGTCTGTGCACAGGACTTTTGCTAGTTGGACAAATGCATTATTGCAGCCCCAAAGCACAGGCCTTGGGATCCACTTTTACAATGCTGTCTTCAACAGAGATCTAATAGAAATGCCCCGTCATGTTGTGTTGAGGCTCTGCCAAAGCACGCAGAGTCGTGAACATCTTGTTTCTGAAAACGTGATTCAGAACCATCTGCACTTCCGAACAGATTCAGGCTATGCTCATAAGAGGGGACAGCAGAATTATAGCTGAGTCAGGAAATGCTTTTGCCTTACTGATATGAATAGGATCTAATCCAGCAGTAATCATAAAAATAACTGATTATCTGTGCATGAGCGGAACATGTGAAAGTTTCTCCAAAGGAGAAAGAAAAGGATTAATCAGATCTATTTCTAATACATCACTTCATTTGGTACTTTTATTCACTCTCTTCAAAAATTATTTTCTTGTTTCCTGGCACTTTTTAGTGTATTTTCAGTATGTGAGAACTGTTGAATTACTTCATGGATCTGCCTTTAAATTTTTGCCATTCTTTTCACAGGGCTATTTCTGCAGATGAGAAGATCTGTGTAATATGGATTACACCAACTGTGTCCAAATTCCACCACAGTCACTTGAAATTTCATTATGTTTAGCTTGTCTTTGATGCCATGGAATTCACAGCAGATTCAGCAGCAAGTCTTTCCAGTTGTGCACTTCCTGGCTAGGCTCAGATGACTAAATATTTACCAGAGAGGGAGCTTTGCTGGTTCTCAGGAAATTTGGAGAATAAGCAGAAGACTTACAGATGAACTCAGAGCAATTCTGTGCTGAGGTTTTCAGTTTCATTCCAAAGGCAGCAATAAAAGATGTAGGGAATCCCAGAGCCAAAGCATGGCTGCGGTGGGTGGGAGGATGGCCAGCTCTGCTCTGGGCTGCCTGTTCCTGGGAAAGAAGTACGCTCTTATTTTTAAATGGGTTTTAAATGCCTTGAATTGATGGAATGGTAAAGTTAATGGGCCCTTTCACTTTTAATACGACTTGTTTTTCTGTTAACATCTGAATGGCAGTCAGAATTATAGAAAAGAATCACAGAATCACCAAGGTTGGAAAAGACCTCCAAGATCATCCAGTCCAACTGCCCACCTATCACCAATTTTTCCCATTCAATCATGGCACTCAGTACAAACATCTAAATTTCCCTTGAACACCTCCAAGAAGGGTCATGTTCTTTAACTACACTTCATATCCAGACAAAGATTTCTGCCTGTCGTATGTATTCATGGCATAGTTGTATCTCTTACTGTTTTATTTCTGAATGTATTTTAAAAATTAATAAATCTTTGGCATTCTTACAAGGAATGTACATGTTAGCATTTCCACACATGCAATGAAAACATGCAAGCAAATGCAAACCAAGAGTCTTGGTTATCTCCTACCTACCTCTAACTCACTCCAAATAAACAAAATCAAAACAGAAGTTGACAATGAATTGTACAAAGTCTTGTCTTTCTGGTCAACCTTTTCAAAGAAATGTAACGTTATGATGTGCCAGATATTTTTAATTGGAAAGAAAAATGTGATAATCTCTGCAAACATGGACTTCTGATATTTATGTGTCTGTATTTATATACAAACACTAAATTGTTTTTATACATAAATATTGTTTGTGTTTAAATATTTATCTTGGAACTAAAATATTCAACCAAGGTCATCTAAGTTGTCAGTCCAGATTAATATTTTAAATTGATATTAATTCCTTTTCTTCTTTTCCTGTCTGCCTATGATACACGGAGGGGTAGGTGAGCAGAATACTGATATTAGGGCAGTTTGCACCTTCACAAGTTGGAGCTTTTTAGGAATCTTGCAGTTAAAGCCAAAGCCGTTAGATGGTGCCATGCTGTAACCAGAATTTTCTCTTTGTACACTTAAAACTAGACGTATGTTTTATCTGGCATGATCTTAAATGACTGAACCTATTCTTCTAGCACACTGACTTGTATTGGTCAGCCTTAGCCATTATGCTCAAAACCCAGACGATAAATTAAACCTGTAGAATTTTTTTTTATTTGTTTCAATGAGAAGACTGCACCATCCTGAAGATTCAACAAAAGAGAAGGCAATGGCAGGACAGATTTACTGCCCCTTTTTCAGTTGAAAGCAGTGCGCAATCTAAATGATTTATTTGTTTGCTAGCCCTGCATGGTGTTGTCTCCTGGGTTATCATTCACCTAAATGGCCAATGTAGTACAATGAAAATGATGGTACGGTTACAAATTCACAGCAATTTACTGGTTAGAATCTGAAACTGGTAAATTATTTAATTTCCATTTTTTTCAGTTACTGCTCAAGGTTGAAAACTTAGGCATGGAATGTTAAGAAATAGAAGAGTATTCAGCAGCTTTGGAAGTCCAGATTGTAAAACTGTGGTGATAAAATGATGGGGTTTATTGTGTGTATAAATGCAATGCACTTAGGCTTTTGTACAGCATTTGACTTACTACTGTGTGACAGTCTGATACAAAAAATTAACTCTCTACAATACTGGTAAAGCCCACCTCAAATGGAGTGAGTGCTGGTCAACCAGAAGATACCCAAGAGTAGTTGTGCTGGGGGCAGCAGTGTCTAAGGGGGACTGTTTCTACCATGGCTATGCAGGGAATGGTAGCAGGCCTGGCTCTTTGCTTTCATAAAGTAGAAGTAATATTGATGGTACTGACTCTGCTTCTGTGAGGCAGTAGCTGAGCATCTGCGAGTCCCTGCAAAACACTAAAAACTGAAGACTAACATTTTACCTTGGTTGAACCAGTGAAGCGGATGTCACAGAGAGTCTGATGAGAATTTTTACCTTGCTTTCCATTATGTTAAAACTCCAATAGCATTCGTCTCAACAGGGCAGTGGATTTAAGGCAGGAAGAAAATTAATTCTTTGCCAGTTGTCATTCTACTCATACTTTTTAGATTGCACAAGTGTTTTATTTATTGCTAACTGTGCTGGTTTGTTTGGCATTATTTAAGGTGATCTGGGAATGCACTGTAATGCACATGGGTCACTCTGACCAGGGAGAGCCTACCAGCTCCTCAGAACAGGCTCCTGCTCACTAAAAGTATTTCCTTAGATTTGTTGTTATTGAAGACATTACAGTCCTGCTGATTTATTTATTTATTCACTTACTTAGTAAATGGCACCGTAAAGAAGTAGTTGAAGTTCAGAACACAGTAAACAGAATTTTAAAGCTGACTGCAACGTAGGTTGGGAAGGAGACTGAATTCTAAAGCAAGTTTTGTAGCAGAGCTAATAATTCTTGTAAATGTAATGTCTGTGTGAGATATGAACTCTAATAATATTTATAAACTCCTGAAGCTGAAACTTACTCCAACACCAGATACGGATGGTGAAGATGCACCAGCTACAGATACTGTTGCAATAGGAGGAGGCACAAGTATGTGAGGAAAGTAGCAGTGACCAGTTCCCTGTATTCCACTCCCAACCACTTCCTCGTTTCAATGATCTCCCAAAATAAATGTAGTGGCTGCTAAGAACCCACATGGTTGGTTTTCAGAAAAAGGCTGGTTACATCATCAGGAACCTGACATTTATTCTGCAACATCCAGTCCTGGACTTTCCTGGATGTGCTGTTCTGTTCTGTCTATTGGTACCAGAAAGCAGCAGAAACCACAAGGAAAGGAAAGCAGCAGTGTGTCTTAACAGCCACAGAAGAGATGAATGTTGCACTGTCCCTCCGTCCACTTTGTCTTTTGGGTGAGAAGGTGACATCCACTGCTCTCAGCTTGTGTGTCAGGTGTGGCAATGCAAGTGAAGCTATCTTTATTGCTGCAGTTGTTTACTTACTTGATAAAGTTATGAATAGAAATGACTGGGGCTAACACAGAGTGTGACTGCAAAAAAAAATCCACCCAAAACCGCAGAGCAGGAAAATATGTTCCAGTGCATCTCAGTAGACTAGAAGGAAAGTGAAGTAAAGAAAGGGGAAAAAACAAAAGCCACTTACCGTGAAGCTCTGGGGACAGCCGCATGTTTGTCATCTGTAAAATCTTGCTTTATTTTGTGACTCCTGCATGGTGGGGGAAAGCTGGACAGTTGCTCTGGTGAATAACGTTGATTAATACATCATTGCAATGTAATTTAAGGCAAACTTCTGCTTCATCTTCTCTTTCTCCTGACACAAGTAATCGAAATATGGCCATGTTGGAGAGAGGATGGATAATGAATAAAGAAAGCTCCTTCAGACTTTTTATAATTAAAAAAATATTTTAAAAAATCTATCATTAGCAAACAGTGTCAGAAAAGGCACCTTCTAGTTAGTGAATATTCTCTGAAGAAAATCCTCACTGGTGACTTCCTCTTTTTTTTTTTTTTTTTAAATTATTTTCTGGTTTGTTTGTTTGTTTTTAATTTTCTTTCCTGCCAACTCAGTCTGCATTTAGCTAGACAGAAAAGTAAAAAAACATTCCAAGGAGAACCCACAGATACATGCTTGTTCTGAAATACTATGAAATCAAATGAATTCAGGGTATGGTTAAAGTGGAGACCTAGTGAACTGAATAGAATAACAGAATGGGATGGGATAGGATGGGATGGGATGGGATGGGATAGAATAGAGTAGAGTAGAGTAGAGTAGGAGAGAAGGGAAGAGAAGGGGAGGGGAGGGGAGGGGAGGGAAGGGAAGGGAAGGGAAGGGAAGGGAAGGGAAGGGAAGGGAAGGGAAGGGAAGGGAAGGGAAGGGAAGGGAAGGGAAGGGAAGGGAAGGGAAGGGAAGGGAAGGGAAGGGAAGGGAAGGGAAGGGAAGGGAAGGGAAGGGAAGGGAAGGGAAGGGAAGGGAAGGGAAGGGAAGGGAAGGGAAGGGAAGGGAAGGGAAGGGAAGGGAAGGGAAGGGAAGGGAAGGGAAGGGAAGGGAAGGGAAGGGAGAAGATAGTTATTATGTATTAAAGTTAGGGTACGTCTACATAAAAATCGCTCACAAAGAGCAAAGAAAAATGGCTAGGCAGAATGTGATGGAAGAAAATTACTTACACTCCACAGTAGACGGATGTTTGGGTTTAGTGAAATAATATTTACTGATAGGAACTTACCTCTGTATACACATATAAGCTCTTATACAAGAAGTTTATTCATTGTTTTTTTTCACCAAGAATTTTCCTGATGCCTGCGGATCAAAGCCCAAGAGCTGCAGTTCCCTTGTGCAGACTGCAGAATCCATTTCAGATGAGCAATGCGCTTTGGGAAAACCCTGAAGCCAGGTAATAAATGATGCACATGTCATAAACTTTCTTACACTGATCTGCTCTATGGCAAAATGCACGGGAAAGGACTCATAGGCTGAGACACGTGTGGATCTCTGCAAAAAGTGCTGATTCACTTCCATTTATACTTTCACCGTCTTTCAGTAGCTATTCACAGCATTCATGTATCAAAACACATTCGGGTTGTTTTACCACCAGAATATATGGTATGAGGAAAGTAAACAGAAGCATTTGCCAGGAATGCTGAAAATGCTGCAGCCCCAGCACAATTTCTCAGCAGTTTACCCCAAGGGTAAGAAAGTTGTGAAGAGTGAGATTTTTCTTAGTAATGTCTCAATTCAGAAGAAATTTTGACAAAAGAGATGACTGTAGGCATGAGATGTTTTGGGTGGTGGAAATACCTAAGTGCTATTGACATCAGTAGTGCAGGTGTTTTTGAACGCCTTTTTGCATGCTGAAGACAGAAAGCTCGGGTACTTTGTGGTGTAGCTGATAATTCACAGTGGGTTGGGAAAGTGTAAGCTGCAGCATCTGTCACACTGTTGCTGTTCTTGGGGACGGGGACTGCGTTGATTACATCTTTAACTGCTCATGTTTATTGTTTGTTAATGGAAAAAGTTAGTGTGTTGCCTGACTAAAGGGCTCTCTGCATGTGTGTTTGTGGAACCCTTTCTCCAGGTGGAAATAAGGAACACCCCTAGAAAAGAATCATTGTCAACTCAAAGCAGCATACAAAGACACAGAGCTCCCAGTGGCAGAGATCCTTGCCAGCAGGGTTCCCATCCGAACAGAGGAATCCTTTGAAAGATATTTCTCTTCTACAGAGTACTGCAAATGCCTTATACATAAAACCTCACGAGCCCTGGTTTTATTTTGGACAGCAGTAGAAAAAAAGAGGGATTTTTGTTTCTTTCTCCAGAAAGCGTAGCTGACTCACACAGGAGGCAGATGGTCGCAGTGGTCAGACTCCCTGCTTTGTAACCAGCACTTGGTTTTTGCATGCTAATGATTTCTTGTTCCCAAAAATAGCTTTACAGACAGGGTCAATTATATTTTTGGATTGTATGGCGCGTAGAACCATCAGTTAGTTGCACAAGGCGATTGGTTTATCCTGCAGCACACCCCTTCCTCATAATTGGCACCTTTTTGATATCCCGTTTATAATGGCAGGGTCTATCTTTACAAACAGTGCCTTGTATTAGCATGCAAATGCCCTGGCTCCCCTCAGATAGTTTTACACACAGAGTCAATTATATTTTTGCATTGCACAATGTGTAGACTAATTAGCTATCGCTAAATGGGGCACTTGGTCTTCAGATTTCAAGATCTTTCTGCACTAAGTGATTCTGAGGCGCTTTCAAGGGCAGGCTGGTAAGTAAAATTAGAGAAGGAGATTGTGCTGGCTCATCTCTCAGACTTTCATTAGAATGCAAAATGAGACATTTTCTAGTTATGTTGTTCCATTATCCTTTGCTCTGCATCACTCAGAAGTGGATAAGCTGGGATGCCACACGCAGTTCCCAGAAGGTGCTGGGGAAAGCTGTACGTGTGGGTTCCGTCCAAAGGGAACCCTGGAACTGAGGTGGTTAACAGCATGCTTTGGATTTGGGTAGCAGTTCAAATTTTAATGTGTCTGTTTCCAGTTGTGAAATCAGAAAAGCTAACTTATTCACCAGTAGTTTTGATATCAACAATCGTTTCTGTTGACACAGTCAGAAGTTTTCATTTTGAATGCAAAAACATCAGAGCTGCTTTCTCAGGAGAACAGGGAGATGAGGGAAAAGTCTTTGTACATGGCATTTCAGATAAAATTTGTCCTTCACTTGAATTCACTTGAATTCCAAATTGATCTCTAGCTCTGCTAAAAATTGGTGCAAAATCTGGAGATAAATTTAGGCTGTGGCTTTAGATAATTCTTTTTCTTGTGTTTAACAAAACTACAAATGAAGAAACAGAAAACAGTGAATTTAACGCACTCTCTATAGTTCTTATGACAAGATGGTCATCTGTAGAACACTGGTAGGATACACAATGTAGTTAATAAAATTACTTCTCATTCCTAGTGCACTAAAAATTGTTTTGTACTGAATGTTAGTGAGTGGTCAGTGAAAGGCTGGGGGCAGGAAGATTGTGGTTTTGGTTTTTGTTAACATTTTTGAAATGCAGAATGCTCCTCATCCCTTCCTTCCTTCCTTCCTTCCTTCCTTCCTTCCTTCCTTCCTTCCTTCCTTCCTTCCTTCCTTCCTTCCTTCCTTCCTTCCTTCCTTCCTTCCTTCCTTCCTTCCTTCCTTCCTTCCTTCCTTCCTTCCTTCCTTCCTTCCTTCCTTCCTTCCTTCCTTCCTTCCTTCCTTCCTTCCTTCCTTCCTTCCTTCTTCTCTTCCTCTCTTCCTCTCTTCCTCCCTTCCTCTCTTCCTCTCTTCCTTCCTCTATTTCCCTCTTTCTCTCTTTCTCTATTTATTTTAATTTGGTTAGCTTAACGCTCCCTCATATGTTACTGAGGGGATAGAGAGGAGATCAGAAATAATGCCAGCAGGGAATGAGTGGAAATTATAGATGAGAAACTACCTAACAGATAGATTCTTTCTCTAGCCTATATTCTAGTTTGGAAACTAAGTGATTGCACGTTCTTTTCACACCAAGGAAGAAAATCACACTTGTCCTTGATACCTAATAATGATACTATGGGGTATGCACAGTCTGAAATCAAGCAGAGAAAAAAGATAGGTTTCTTTCAGCCCAACAGGACTGATGGGGCTTATGTGCATTTCCGAAGCATCTTTTAGAATGGATTCAAATCCTGGAATGGTTTTGGAAAGGAGAATCTACAGAGTAAGATGTTTCCATACTCTCAGCCAGTGCTGTTGTTGAGATCTAAATGGTGCTGTTCTTATTCAAGGTATGGCTACTTGCAAATGCCAAGTCTGGCTGTTTGATGCTTCCAATGTAATGAATAAAAATAAATTGTGACATAACCTGTGAAGGAGATACATTTTAACAGAAATGCTTTTAAGAATAACCTTAGCAGTTCAGCTATTTCATAAAATCATATAATTGTTTCAGTTGGAAGGGACCCTTAAAGACCACCTACTCCAACTCCCATGCAATGAACAGGGACTTCCACAGCTCCATCGGGTGCTCAGAGCCCCATCCAGCCTGACCCTGGGGTCTCCAGGAATGTGGCACCCACCACCTCTCTGTCCTCTTCTTATAATCCCTCTAGATACCCACAGGCCGCTCTCAGCTCTCCCCACAGCCTTCCCTTCTCCGTGCTGCACAGCCCAGCTCTCAGCCTGTCCTCGCAGGGAGGTGTTCCATCCCTCACATCGTTTTTGTGCCCTCCTCTGGATGCGCTCCAACAGCTCCGTGTCTCTCCTGTGCTGAGCACTCCCCATCTAGACGCAGCGCTCCAGGTGAGGTCTCACAGCACGGAGCAGAAGGGCAGATCCCCTCCTCGCCCTGCTGGCTGTGCTGCTCTGGATGCTCCCAGGATCCATTTGGCTTTCTGGGTGTGAGGGCACAGTGCTGCTCATTCCAGCTGCCATCCACCAGCATCCCAGGTCCTCTTCAGCAGGGCTGTGCTCCATCCTTATACCCCTCAGCTTGCCCTGGTAGTGAGAGTTGCCATGACCCAGGTGCCAGACCTTGCACTTGGCTTAGTTGAACCTCATGAGGTTCTCCTGGGCCCACTGCTCAGCCTGTCTGGGTCTCTCTGGATGACATCTTGTCCCTCAAGCATGTTGATGGTGCTGTACATCCTGGTGTCACCTGCAAACTTGCTGATGACACTGTCAATGTCACTGACGAAAGTGTTAAAGGGTATTGATTGACCCTTGAGAGACACCATGGTCACCAATCTCCATCTGGACAATGAGCCATGGACCACCACTCTCTGAGTACAATCTCACAACCAGTTCTTCATCCACTGAACAGTCCAACCCATCAAATCTTTCCAGTTTGGAGAGAAAGATGTTGTGGGGGACAATGTCAGACACCTCACTGATGTCCTGATAGGTGACATCAGTGGCTCTCCCCTTGTCCATTGGCATGTTTACAGTGTCATAGCAGGCCATAAAAGGATATTTTATTTGTTGATTATACATGTTATGCATGTGCACTACATGCTGTACTTTGATACTATATACTAGATAGTATATATGTATACTAATAGTATATATATAGTATATATGATATGATATACTATGCCTACATGCATATTCTATGTACTACTTCTCGTAGGCAAGAAGGAAGAAGGAGAGGAGAGGAAGAAGTGAGCTTGAGCTCTGCCAACACTGTCAGAGGTGGGACAGCGAGAGCTGAGATTTGTCTCTGCTGGAGACCAGTGGAATCTCCTGTGCCTGGAAAAGAACTGGGACAACTCCTCTGGCCAGAGGTGAACAAAACAAGCTAGAGTTTTCTGTCAAGTGGAAGATCATAATTACTGCTACCACTCTTTGGCAAATTGGCAACTAAGCCAATTGGTAATTTACTGATCAGTGCTTTTACCCAATGAGTTTACGTATTTATATCTATTTTATAATCAAGAGTTCATACAACATTATAAAGTGTAATAACTTGCACTTTGGATTTTTTCTATATATTTTACATAAATTTCATGAGAACACTTAATTAGTTTGTTAAAATTAATAAAACCCTGAAAAGTTAGAAGTCATGTTTTATACCATTCCGGGGGTTTGGTTGAATATATCTCAAACTAATACATAAGTACAAAACTTAAACAGTTATGTAGTTTTTTAGTCCAATACATTCTGTAATGAATTTGTGTGAGAGGAAGAGCAAGAATTATTTGAAGTCTGAAGATCTGTGTTTCAAGTCATGCCCTGGAGATGGTAGCTGTTCTTCTGCCAACAGCAACGCCTCGTGCTTCAGTGGAGGGAAAAGATTAGCCTAGGAAGTAGCTTGTTGCTGAGTGTATCAGAAGTACAGTGTCTCAGGTCTCTGAGCACATACCCTAAGCGTTCCTCTTCAGAAGATGCCGCATCAGATCTCACATAAGAACACTTTGACTCCATACCTCAGTTTTGCTTCAGGACACAGATCTTCTCTGTATCTTCTCCTGAGCATCGTTCACTCTTAAGAAATTTATCCTCTGTGAAAACAAACACTCTGTTAGGAGAGAGCAACAGATAGATGACCACATACATGCCATATGATCTATACACACTAATCAAAAGGAAAGTGCTTTCATCATAATTTGAAATTGTAGATAACTTTCATTAAACAAAGTTTTACACTTTTTTAAACATACCTAATGCACTGACTATGAACTTACTTGCAGTTTGGAGGAGACAAACATATAGGGTGCATTAAAGCAATAGGTGCACAATACTTTTTGTCTCAGAAATGCTGGTGGCTAAGCTGCTGGCGTCTATCCCACATGACACCGAAAGTGATAGGAGTATATTGTTGTCCCAGAAAACTGCCAATCTCACGTAGGTATCTTGAGGTGGCAGATGGTCTTGTCTTTGTAACAACGGTGGAAATGATCATGCGGTTTATTTTTAGTGATGTAAATTTGGAAAAGCAAATCCAGGTGCTCAGGGGAAAATACAAACTTGAAGGATGCTTGGCTTCTTGTACTAGATCTTTGTTTTTATGTAGAAATCTCATAGTAAGTTATTTCTGAAAATAATCCATGAGATATCTGCATGAATATCATTCTGGAGCCAAATACAAGACATTCTGTCGTACATCTCACAACAGCAAGGCAATGGCTCCAGCACTGTGCTCATCTCTCTCTGCTATTCTTACAGGTTGCACGTATTTCTGTATTCATCCATAGATACAGCTATTGATACCTGCTGCAAAGCACGTGTCTTCTCCATGGCTGGTCCCACAAAAGGGCAGTAGATTTCGACAGCCTAGTTTATTACAGATTAAATCCAGTCCTGGAGCGTTGTTGTTTACTGAAGTTTACAGTGTTATTTCATTCCCCAGTGGCCAGCACACTCATTAATTCTCGGCACAGTGTTTCCCCCAGTTTTGAAAGGGTCGTGCTCTTCACTGAGCCTAGCACCTGCCCCTTCCTCCAGAAATTAGCATCTGTGTTGTACACCTTCAGCTCCCCGAAGCAGAGGATTCCCAGTTTAACTCCTTTCTTTGGGAACATTTTTTCCCTGCACTATTCACTGTGCTACTTATGCTACTTTGTGTTCCTTAAGCCATCATATTACACATGATGAGCACCCTGGAAATGAATAATTGCTGCCAGCATGAACTGTCTGTCCCCTGAAAACAGCACCCTCTGAATCATAGCACGCTATAGCAGTGTGCAATATAGTTGTTAAAACCTAATTTTCCAGACTAGGTATAAGAAACAATGGCCTTTCTTCCAGTCATTCAGCTGTGGATCAGAATGAAATTGTTAGCGACTGGCTGAATAAGACACAAGAGGAGATGTGTTCAGAGAGGCAGATGCCACACTGCTCCGCTTCTCCCACTTGCCTTTAAAGTGTGCTTATCCATAACATAAGAGTTATTACTGCATTTGCCTATTGAAATGTCATTAAAATTGACTTAACAAAAGCCAAATATTAATGTAGGGTCAAAGCATGTTCTCTGTTGGCACCACTAAAGTTTGCAGCAGGATTTTGCTCATCATTTTATATTCAACTAAATGAAGAACATCTGGCACCTTTGCACTTAAAGCAAAATCAATACAAATAAAACCAAGGGTATTACCAACAGCTCAGCTGAAGGATCCCAAAGACATATCTCTAATATAATTACACAGCACGACACGACAGCCAGATAGTCTTAAAGTACGTATTCACCTCTCAGGCTCCAAATACAAT